>NW_027490032.1:4207500-4462617 GCF_041146795.1 Maylandia zebra
TTACTGATTGTACTAATGAAAGAAAACACAATATGAATTTTGCTATCTCCACTCTGAGGTCAGAGAAATCTTCCAAGTAAAGTAACACTATTCTTGGAGACGATTGGTCAGTAGGCAATAATTTCACTCTTGCTAATCCAGCACAGTGCTGCTCACAGTAAGAAGTGAACAACACTTTCATAACATTGAAAACCAAGAGTTACCTGGATATGGTCTTCATTCTGGTCATTCATGGTCCTACCTGACAGCTGACACCTCACTCCTGTTTCTCCCCTGCAGGTCAGCCAAGAGATGAAGAGAAGGACTCATCTTTGGTCTATCAGTTTTTGGTCTGATTCTTCTTGCAGTTGTTTTGCTTATGTACAGAAGATGTAAACAACAACAGAGCCAGGGCTCAGACTAGTTTGCTGATGTTCATTAGCAGCAGTTTGAAATGTAAGTGATTCTCATGGCCACATTAATCCCCCCTACAAGGGCTAAGCATTTACTCTGCTAATATAAATATAAAAGCTGTATCATTACACAAAGATACAATCATGTATTACACGTTACTTGTTACTTTTCCAAAAAGTAATACAGTTACTTATGGAATTACTTACTGGAAAAAGCAGTTCATTACACTAATCACTGTATTTCTGTCACATTGTTGTCACAAAATTATCAGCATCAACCTATATGTTACACTCACAAACAGCAACCCAATCTAAATGAATACAAACTTATGATCTTTCTATTAGCGTTTACATTTGATGATTTTCAACTCTTTAAACCTCAACCGAAGAGAACCAACCTCCACATCTAACTACATTTCAATAATTCTCTGCCAATCACGCGACAGATAGCAGACATCTTCCAGTGCCACTGGTTACATCACGTTTCTCTGATTATCATCAAACCTGTTCACACTGTGTTAGCATAAACACTGTAGACGACTGTGTGAGTGCAGATGATGTCTTTTGGATTACAGATAACTAATAATCTGTTTGTTAGTGTTCGATTGATTGATTGGACAATACTGAATCAGTGTTTTTACATTATTATAAAAGGGTAAAAGTTTCATATGCCTGAGGAGTCTGATCAACTTTAACGTTTTCATCCATAAACTAGACTTTTCAGATTGTATTTTAATAACAGATGTTGTTCATCGAATTTCATAGCAGATCTCAATTTTTTTGTTTATATTGGATTTTTTTAAAATATGTTACATGTTTACTATTTCTTATTTTCGTTTTTAATCATTTGAAATGTCTGTAACGCTTTCTCACACGCAAATGAACCAAACCACAGAAAATTCATTGTTTTGGTAAAATACAATTACATTTGCTATCATAACTAAAATCTGTTATCAATGTACTGTAGTTGTTGGGTCAGCCACACGCTCTCACAGAATCATAAATAATAATAAATAATGCCACTCAGAGTGTTTAAACATTTACAGTTCATGAGAGACTGAAGGTCCTGAGGAGAGTTATTGTGCACAGCGCTGCCTACAGTGATTTTGTATGAGTATCTATGTAATCACTATATTAAGTATATTGTATTAGAACTTTTGCTGTATTTTCTAATATATTCTAAATAAATAACTAAGTAATTCACTGCCAGGCTACTCTAGCCTCTGTGTTATGTTAATGTGCTATTTTTGTTGTGTGCTGTGTTTGAGTTCACTTTAATAAGCCTTTCTGCCCAACCAGCACGTATTCTGTTCTCATCCAGATGCAGCACTAAAAGATAAAAGTAAAAAAAAAAAAGTAAAAAAAAACTTTTAAAAAAAGTTTAAAAAAAAAGGCTCACTTTGCTGTTTCATTTGTATTTAAAGTATCAGAAAGTAAGTAATGAAAAACATACATGCATATTTAACTTATTTGGGTTCATTACAGACCACACAATATATTCAAGCATATTTGAAGTGTCTAAATTATTTGACAAACTGGTTCGTGTGAATGCATAGTGCACTTAAAATATGCCACCATCAGCACTGTGCACAAAGGAGGGGAGACTTTTCATCAAAGTTAACATCTGGAATAATGATCTTATGGCACATCCAGGTAAAAAGTCTAATTGAGATTTAAAAAGAAAAAAATCAAGAAAGACCAGGTCAATACCTGCTAATGAGTGCAGACAGAATAACAAAGTTTTATATTTTAACAAACAAGTTTAAAGGACAAATATCTCGAGTGGGTCGCCACAGTGTCACAGCAGTCATGACCCTCACTTTACGCCTGAACAAAATCTAAACAGGTGAGATATAAAACTATGCACTGACCACGCAGTTTAAATGAAAAGGGAAATGAGCTTTAGGGAGTGACTTTTTAACACTTTTATAAGTAACACTTTTATAGTAACACTTTTTATATATTTTTGTGTTAAAAAAATGTACATTAAAAATAGCAATAACAATAATAATAATAATATATAACAACAACAATAATGAGTAGATTCAATGTAAACATGTTAAAATGTTCCATATTAGTGACATCTAAAGATTTCCCAAAATATGACAAAAATGTACCCCGTATCTTTTCTTCTCTTAAATGAGTTTGATCCCAAACATCACCAGCTCTGCCATCCTTCATGCTCCAACTGTTTCATGGCAGTCATTTAAACTGCATTTTCACTGCACTGCACCACTCTCTCCAACACAAGTTGACAAAGTATTTTCTTTGCAAAGACAAGAATCATTCACTGACAAAACTAGAAACATCTTGCAGAAAACATAAAAAAAAATCAAACATGACACAGAGGAAATAAGGAAGCAGAACTCAGCTATACAACATGAAATCTGGGGACTGAAGGAGAAATACAAACACAGCAAAGCTCTGGAAGAATCTTTTGCTGTCGCCAAAGCAGAGAGAGAGGCTGTTAGGCAGCAGAATGACGCTCTGTGACACGAAATTCACGAGATGGAAAGAAATATTTAGCAAAGAGATATGCCACAATGGAAGTGTCAAAAGAGATCATGAAAAGTCACCATGAGGGACTGCAGAAGGAACTCAGAGCTCCTGTTAAACCTCTCAGTGAAGCTTGAAATTGGCCATGAATGACATTAAAAGTCTGCTGCCATCTAACAGTGAAACTGGGTATTACAGCATGGCAGCTGCTCTACAAATAAGAGCAATGTAACCACTTTAAAAATCCAAAAGTAGTTTCTTAGTATCACAGTTCATGAAATACATCTCACTTTCCTTTTATTCAGCAGCTGCAGTCAGTAAATATTTTGTGTGCGTTTTCTTACATTATTTATTTATAATTCTTCTTCTTCAGCCAAGAGCCCTGACCAGCAGAGCTTTAAGAGTGGTTTAATAAACAGCTTTGGGATCAAATCTACATTCACACACAGACAGAGTGGAGTGTGAGGTCGTCTCTACACATCTACCTGTGTCTTTCTAAAACAATAACTAGCATACATGGGATTTTCTTGTCAAATATCTGAGCCTACAGCCAGAGCAATCAGGAATAAGTGCTATCGGCACTAATGTCACACAGATCTAAAGTGTCTCTGTTGTTCAGTCCTGATGATCAGCGGAGTGTTCAAGGGTTTCAGAAATCCTCAACATCAAGTCTTTAAAATGAGCTTTCAGCCTTTTAGGTGCAGTGATATGATTTATATGAGTCATGTGATTTACAGGAAGTGTTGCAGGAGCTGCATGCATTGCAGACAATTTGCTGACGCTTGCTTTTTCCATGTCTTCTCTGTGGGTGTTTCTTTGTCTTCACTGTAAACAGATCTACTGAGAGACTCCTGCACTGATGTTTCATAGGACAGTCCAAACAGTCTCACTGGTTCTTCATGAAGAACAAAGATTTGCTCTCTGTGGCTCCAACACAACTTAAAGATAAATCACTGACAGATTGGAAGTTTGTCTCTACCGATCCACCCTTTTTCTTTGAAACCAGTTGAAGTTCGTTTCCTGTAACTGCAGTAAGATTACATATGTGGTTAAATGTAGGTGGTTAGGTTCTGTTCTGAGTACTAGGATGTGTCTGTTAAAACAGGATGTCAAAGTGAAATGAGTCAGTTAGATCAGCGTTGTGGCACAGAGTTCTCCCACAGATTAACTTGTTACATTCTATTATTTTTTTATTGTTTACTTTTTTTTAACTGCTCATGTTAAATAAACATAAAGGATAGGTTCATCATAGTGTCCTGATACATGCTCAGTCATCCAGGTAAGGAAATCCAAAAAAGTTGACTTCAGTTGTCAGTGGCCTGAAGAAGTCACTTGGATGAGTGATGATATTTTTCTCCAAATGAAAACTTTACGTCCAGATGAACAGAATCAACTTCCTGGGACTTTATCAGGTTTTTCTTGACCTACAGAAAGAGCAGATGGATTATACCAACCTCACACTTTTTTATCTTTGTATGGATTTTTTTTCCATCCTGATGATCAGAAGAGAGTTTGAGGATTTAACAGGTCTCCATACAACAACAGTAAGTGTTTGCTGTGTTTTTCTAAAATCATTTTCAGTCTTTTAGGTAAAAAGTTTCAGTTGTCATGGTTACAGTTCATGGTCCCGGATGAGCTTCTCCGAAGCTCATCCGGGACTTGCTGTCATAGCAACAGATCCGTAAGCGTAAACCTGCTCAGGAGCAGGTTTACTTTATGTAAACAGGATTAGATCGCGGCGTATATTGCGGGATAGACAGGATCCTTTAGCTCAGCGCAACAGTGTGCTCGTAGAGAGATATCGATTTTCCCGTGAGGGTATTATTCACTTAACCAACTTGTTGACGAGGGGGTGCAAGACCACCACCTGTCTTTTTTTGCTCTGCCCTTTTCTTGGTTGCTGTTATGAACAAACAAACAGAGTATTCCAGGGTCTCTTTCCAAGAGACGAAAAGCAATATAAGTGATAAATATTACCATTCTGCAGAATATTCTTATATTCCACTTTTACTTGTTCCCATGTTCTAGTGGGTCCTGTCGTGGCTCTAATGTGAAAGAGGATATAATGTAATATAATATAATATAGTGTGATATGATAAATCTACGGCGCAATATGGCAGCCTGGCTTCTGTCAGTCTGCCCCAGGGCAGCTGTGGCTACAACCGTAGCTGCCTCCACCAGTGTGTGAATGTGAGAGTGACTGAATAGTGGCATTGTCATGCTCTTTGGGTGCCTTGAAAAGCGCTCTATCAATCCAATCCATTATTATTGTTATTATTAAATTACTTACGAGTTTAATTTGTCAGCAACTTTCTGCCAGCCCTCTCTCCTTGCTTTTGCAGCCTTTGCAGTGTTCCCTTGCGTTTTAATTAAACTCTGAAACTCCTGAAATCCCTCACTCAGGAGTTCTTGCTCTGCTGCCGAAAAATACCGAGCGCGCTCCTTCGACATTTGCGCCGACCAATCAGAGGGTTGCCGATCAATGTTTCTACTCTCGATGCGTAGCCCCTTTTACGACACCCAGTGATCTCACATTACTTCATCCAGCTGTACTAATCGTCAACAGCAGGTGTGTTCGGGGAACCGGATTAGCGAGCTCAAAGTTAGCGCGATGATTTGATCTTGGATGTAGTAAGCGACGTACGAAGAACGGGCCCCAGGAGACAGACATTGGTTTGATGATAAATTTCTCTGATTATCATCAAACCTGTTCAGACTGTGTCAGTGCGTCTCTGTGCTGTCTGTCAGAGACTCTGTGAAATACAGTGTTTGTTCATCTTCACAGTCACCTCTTCTGTGGAAACATTTCGGAAAGCTCTACCTTCCCCCTCAGACACTTTATTTATTTTTTGTTTGTTTTTTACCTGGCAGGGGCGGATCTAGAAGGGTGGCATGGGGTGGCAAGTGCCACCCCAGTTTTCCATATGACAGTGTTGTTTATTGAAATAAGATAGCATTAACACTTTGAGCGTAGTTACAGTCAACAGTGAATATAAAGGCTAAAACTGAATATATTGCATAGTGTTTTTTCTAAGGACAGCGCGAAAACAGTAAAGAAAGAAAAAAAAGCCACCTCTTTCCTATTGGTGGAAAAATGCGCCATGTCGACCATTTTTTTTTAAAAAGTCAACACGTGGGATTTGGTTGTTTAGGAAGAGGGAAAGTTTTTGGAGCGACGGTAACGGCAGCGAGACAGAGCGAGGGAGGGAGAGAGTTTTTAGATGTGGGAGATTTGTGACGTTTAGTGTGGAGTGTATACTTAGTGTGTTGTGTAGTCGTTATTTTGTTTTGTGTGTCACTGAGGGCACTAATGAATGTCACTAAGGCACATTTGCAATGTAAACACTGAGTAGAAAGTTTTATGATACACCTCCTGTTGTCAGGCCTGCAGGTTTAATACTCAATACTTGAAATGTGCAATTCACTTGTATTTTTATTTTTATTCCTATTTATTCTATTTATCCCCTTCGTATATTTTATTTATATTGTCTCTGTATTTATATATATGTGTGTGTGTGTGTGTATATATATATATATATATATATATATATATATAATATTCTGTAACTCTGTAACTTCTGTCGGTGCTGTGCTTTTTTGGAAATCGAATTTCCCAGAGGAACCCACCCGAGGGATTAATAAAGTTCTATCTAATCTAATCTAATCTAATCTTATCCCTGTGCTGTTCTGTCTTTTGGTGGACAAACTTTTTTTACTGGCACACATCACTTGTGGGGCATCTTATTGTGACACCTGATTGTTCTCTCATTTTAGTTTTAGTAATATTTTTAAGTGGTTGTAGAAAATGAAAAAAAATGGCAGGTGTATTGGCTGCATTTTAGATAAATAGTTGTATATGTTTACAAAATGTACAATTTATATTTGCAATTCAAGTTATAAAAATTTACTCAACATGTCTGTGTGGTTTTTTACAGTAAAAAAATACTACTAGGATTTTAAGTTCTTTGTGTGATTTCAGATCAGTAACACTAATGCAGTATGTCAGTGAAAAAAAAAAACTAAATTCAGTTGAGCTGAAAAGAATGAAACCAAACAAGGCAAGGGAAAAAATAAAAAGAAACAATTTGAGGGTGAAATACAAACGTAAACTCAAAAGGAGTCAGAAATGGTCAGCTGTATTTCAGACCTCAGAGGGTTAATCCAACAAATCATGAAAATTTTGGTTTAAATTTTTGTTCATGACAGTGCAGATTTCTGACATTTTGTGTAATTTAAGCTGTAACAATGTGACTGTTTTCTAACAAAAAACAGTGAAACTTAAGTTAGACTTGTGTTTGTAAATGATACACCCCATGTTGTGTAGCTTTCTGGATTTTATACTTATTGGGCTACATATTTATTATACAGGCTATAGAGTACATAGAATCAAAACTCACATGTTTTATGTAACTAAAGTGTGTAATTATGTGGGCTACAGACAATAATTACGTTATAGACTATATTTATATGAAAAACATGTATAATTACTGCATTTGAATCATTATAACCACATGTAACCACCTGCATATGTGTTTGAAAAAAAGGCTTTTATTTTGCCACCCCATTTGATTTCTTTGCCACCCTCATGCCACCCTAAGACAATTTCTCTAGATCCGCCCCTGGAGGGAACTACTTCCTCGTACACCTTTCATAATCATGTGTGAAATACGGCTGTATAAATGTGTCGCAGCCCATTGGCGTGCACACTCACAACAATGGTTGAGCATAAATGGAGTGGACATATTTTTCCTCTAAAGAGGAGAGGACTGCATTATTAAGTGATAAGAACAAGTAATCTGATGTCCTGTAATCATTATGATGCTATAATTTGAGACAAAATAAAAGATACAATGAATAAAATACATTTTTGTACAGAGTATCGAATCAGTATCGTTGATACCACCCTGAACTCTTTGAGGCCTTTTTTTCTTTTTTCTCTTCTGTTGCTATTTATTATAGTAGACTTATATGTTCAGTACTTATGTTTTACTATTTCTGCATTTTGTTAACCTGAATTACACATAGGCCTGTGTGTTTAACACAGGTTTGGAAGGAGAAGCTAAACCTGTTAATGTTAAACCTGCATTCTTTCTAATGACCAGCAGGGGGTGACTCTGTTCTTTTACACGTGATTGCAGTGAAAGAACAGAGCCACTGCAGTTCATCAATCACATGCATCGTGTAATCTTTCCATTTTTCCTTGTGGGCAAAGATCTGATCTGAACCCACTTATTTAGGTTTAGTCACTGAAAACTATATTTTAAGATCAGGCAGGAACATTGTTTCTTTGGCACTGATGTCTCAGCATACGAATGATACTATGATGAGCAGTCAGACAGCAGCCTTCATGTAACGTGTAACACATTACTGCACTCCCTGGTTTGATTTGTATCTTAGCTTTCAATTTAAAGCTTTCAGGAACAAGTTTTTGGCTTAAGATTTTTTAAAAAGAACAAAAACAAAAATGATAAAAAAATTGGAAAAAAAGGCTGTTTGTTAATAGTTAAATTTGTTTTGGATAATTGGATAAATTGTGTCCTTCCATGAAGAATAGTCAGTCCTCCACCATGCCTGTATTTCAACCAATAGAAAGCTGGTGCTCAGAGGAAGAGGGCGGGCTTTACTTGGTGTCAGTGACAGAAATGAAAAAAAGCTCAAATGAGTGAGAAGGACGATGAAGGAAACATCTGTGCTGTGTCTGCTCTGTAAGTAGAATCTCTGTGTTTGTTTGAATTCTTGTACTTTGACTGTCTGCTCTCCTGATAACTGATGATGGAGGAGAAGACATGAAAAACAAATCAGGCTGAATTCAAGTTCAAAACACCACGAGGACCAACTGCAGGTCTGAACTGACTCTTTATCTTTGCTCAGGAGTCGAGGAAACACAGCAGGCAGTGAAAAGATCAAATCATTCACTCATTATATCAACACAGCTGCACAGTTGACACATGACCTTGTGGGATTTACTTTTTCAGTCGCTTGTTGTCCAAACTTTATTGAAATATGTTGCTGGCATCAAACTGAAAATTAGCAGATTAATCAGAGAGATGAGTTTGTGTGTTTGTCAGCTGTTTGTGTGGAGTTGTTCTTTATGTTCACCTCAAATCAACCTGAGTGTCATTTCTCTTTAGTTCTGATCTCACTGCTGAGCTGCACAACAAACCAAGGTCAGTAACCTTCTTCTGTCACAGTTTAAACCTGAGAAATGCTCACTGATATGACCTGATTGGGTTCATGTTTCACAATGTAAAGTCTAACAGATCATCAGTTTTTCGTTTTAACCCTCACAGCTCGTCTGACTGTGAGTCCCAGCAGCTCTCAGATCTTTAAAGGAGACTTTGTGTCTCTGAGCTGTGAGGAGGACGACAGCTCTGCTGGATGGACTCTGAGGAGAAACACAAGCACACACACCAGGACTCAGTGTGGAGATGGGTGGGGAACATCAGCTGGTTCTTCCTGTACCTTCAACCACATCGTCTTAGTAGACAGTGGAGTTTACTGGTGTGAGTCCAGAGAGGGTCCCATCAGTAACATGGTTAACCTGACAGTCACTGGTAAGCTGAGTGTGTGGAGTTAGTGTTGATGAAGCTGTGTGTAAATGGATGAAATGCTGTAGTTTGTCTCTGTGTTGAGGTGGATCAGTGATCCTGCAGAGTCCTGTCCTCCCTGTGATGGAGGGAGATGACGTCACTCTGCTCTGTAAAACAAAGACCACTCCCTCCAACCTCCCAGCTGCTTTCTATAAAGATGGCTCCCTCATCAGGAAGCAGCCTACAGGTCACATGACCATCCAGCATGTTTCCAGGTCTGATGAAGGCCTCTACAAGTGTGACATCAGCGGTCATGGAGAGTCTCCATCCAGCTGGATCACTGTCACAGGTGACACACTCACCTGTCTGTGTTTCTGCAGCTTTCAACATTCACAATGTGACGACAACTTAATGACTGTGTTTGCTTTGTTTTAGACGAACACACCACCACACCTCCACCTACATCCACACCTCCACCTACATCCACCTCTCCTCCTGTTCTCTCTGCGTTATCATGTGTTGGATTAGTCTGTGTTGTGGTACTGGTGTTACTGGTTCTGTTGGTGAGACGATGTGTTCACAGGAAACCTGAAGGTGAGACTCAGACTTCCTCATTTTTCACGTCTGAGTTTGTTTAGTAGAATAAAGTTCACATTTATTATGACCACAGTAACAATTTAAGTTTAATCTCTGTTTAAATATTTAATTTAGATTTTTTTTTTCATTTTTGAAAATTTCAGAATATCATAAAGATGTTTTAGAAGATGAAATCATCACTCATGTCATGTACGACACCATCAAGATATCAAATCAGCAGCAGCAGCCAATCAGACAACAGAGAGGTAATATTATGTCGAGGAGGATGTTTTCAAAATTTCTGCTTAGTTGTCGGATTTTCTTCTAAGAGTGTTTCTGTGTAGCTTTACAGTTTGGGGATATTTACAGAAAATATGAGTGAAGAATTTAATGGACCTGCAAATGTGTGACCTTTTTGTGCATTATGAGTATAGTTTGGTATGAAATGGGTACGAGAACATTTTCTCAATCATGTTTTTAACAGTGGTTAACTGAAGCTAACAGCTCTGCAGTCGTCCAGCATCCTGTTTCTGATAGAAAGAAAACACTTCAGCTGCAGGTGTTTCAACACAGAGCTGTTCATTGTTTATCTGAAAAAAATCTGTTCTGTCTCTGTTTCAATACCAGAGGTGGCAAAAGTACAGATATTTTTTATCTAAGTAGAAAATATCTGTACACTGAACCTCACACGGTGGTTCAGGGTGGGGAAAATCCCATCAGTAGGCTATGATCTGCTGCCCTGAGGTTTCCTGTTCTCTGTAAATTGAATTCAACAAGTTGTGAGCAGATGTTTCAAACGCTATCTTGACTGATTTCCGTCCAATACACTTACAGTACACTGTGTACACACTGTCCTTATACTAGACTGGATAAAGTTAGTGTGAAGGTGAAATTTAGTAAATGAATGTCAGTGTCATCAGCTTAGTTTCAAATTGGTCTCTGCTACATTTGATGTAAGCTAACTCTGACCATGAAATCACAACCACTGTGCAGCAGTCACACACTAAATCCATCACAATGTGACAAACCTAAACTGCAGATTGTTTTCAAGGAAGTTTTTGAATAAAACATAACACATATTTTTAACTCTAAGCTCTCTTCTTCCTCTCCTTTCCTCTATTCTCATCTTTCTCCATCTCTGAGTGAAGTTAGCTCTCTTTCTTTTCAGTCCCTGTGAGCTGCTAATGGTCCCAAAGCCGGACCTTTAGCTAGCAACACACTGTGAGACAAACTGCACACAAACAGTTTGTGTGTTTGCTGATGTTTATTAAGTTGATAGACATGTTGCATTTGAAATTACCTGCTTCTGAAACAACGTTACTCCCTTTATGCTCATTCCCCTTTTCGAGGGCTAGCTAGATACTAAAGCAAGCAACCAGAATCTATGAACATTAGCATTCATTTTAGTGCTGTGGAGAAAAAAAAGAAAAACATTAATCTTGCTGAAGATTCTAATTAACATGAGACATCTCTGTACCTGATTGGAACTAAGGCTGAATAGCAGCCTTAATGCTGTGATGTTTGCTTTGTGCTCCATGGTGAAATACATCAGTCAGCATTTACGGCGGATGGCAGCTTTGTGGTCGTCCTGTGTCAAAGAAACCTTCCATGTGTACAACTGTTTCACAGCAGATGAGTTCAGATAAGAAAACAGCCATAGTTGTTATCGCTTAATCTCTTTACTGTGCCACTTTACAAAAAAGAAGAATGTTTTGCAATAGCTTTAGTGCAATAACATAAAAGCAATGCAGTTGTTGTGCGTGTAGTAATTTGGATGTGTTTCATTCTACAGAGACGGATTCAGTGGTAGTCTACCCAGGAGGGAGAACTGAAGACGTCAGTTATGGCCAGACAGCCATCAGAACAAAGAGTCCCAGGTACAGCTGCTCTTTATCTTTAACTTAGGACAGAAACAAGCTAGCTGCTCATCCTGTTGCCATGCTAAGCTAACCACATCCTGGCTCAACCTCAAACCGCATCCCAGTTCACACTTAATCAGTCTGAACTGGGAATGTTTGTGATGCAGAGAGGTGGAGACTGGAGGTCTTGATTAAACTACAAAGCTTGTAATCATGTTTCCTGTTGTTTGAACTGTGTATGTTTGTGTTCAGACTTTAAACCAGAGCCAGACGTCGTCTACTGTTCACTGAAGTAGTCCACCAGTCCAACCACTAACGTCCAGCTGCTGGTCTCTAACTGGTTCATCCCAGCACCTCAGACTAGAGGACATCCACATGTTACAGAGATTTTTATAAGTATTTTCATCTTGGTTGAAAAAGCTAAAAATCACCAAACGAAACTTTTTTGTGTTTCCTGGATTTCTGCAACATCAACAAATTTTCGCTCTCATTTGCATTTCTCACGTGGGTCTCTGGGTTTCTAAAATACGTCCTGTGGAAATTTTGATTTGTTGCTGTTTTGTTGTGGCTAACCGACACCCACCTGTCTGCAGAATACAGTGAAAACCAAAGAGCTGCAAACAGAAAAAACAGGATCATCATGCTTTGGTTAGAGCAGCTTCAGTACAGTAAAGGTGTCTGTTTGATGTCGAAGACTTTTTTCTCACCTTGAAACCAACCAGCAGCAGCTGACACAGAAATTTTTTTTTTTACAGAGCTGAATGGTTTTGGTTTCTGCTAAACTTGAAGCTCGTGAATTTGTGACTCTGACGACTTCTTGACTTTTGTCACACATGTATTTTAAACTAATTTCAATATTGAACAAAGATAACCCAAACCTGGAGTGTTTGTTAACCTTCTGACAAATGTAAAAAAAGAAAAAGAAAGACAGAAATGAGATACCAGTGTGTGTTTTCGTTTGTTCCATTTTTATTATTTTATTTTCGAAATTTATGAACAATGTTTTTTTTTAATCCTGAAGGAAAATGTCCCATCATCTGTTTGTACCAAGCTGAAACATGCTTGGATTGTGCAGCAGAACACTGATCTGAAACCCACCAGCAGGTCCGTCTCTGCCCAGCCCCAGGCTTCAACAGGACTTAGGAGGCCAAGGACGACCTGAGCCGCCCCAGTGTTTTGGCGCTGGATCACCGCATCTGACTGCTGGTTAGGGACTCTGTCTCCCGTCTTTCAGCCCTGTTAACTCACCACTGGACTCCTGCCCTCCAGAGGGGCTCTTCATTCCTGGCCTTTTCAGTGGACAGGTTCTGTCTCATACACTTTTGAAGTGTGAGATGGAAAACTTGACTTATTTGGCTGTGGCTACAAAATACACATTTTCTGAACGCAGAAAACAAAGAATAAACAAAGTGCACTGAGATGCTTGAGAACAGGAAATGTGTGTTTGAGAATGAATAGTTTTAGTTTTTATTTTATAGTTTATTTATAGTTTTTATTTCTGAATAACACGACATGTAATTTTGCTCTCGTGGTGGAAGTGTTTGCATGATATTTATTGTTTCCCATCTCTGTTCTTTCTTCAAAATTATCTAGCGCAATGTTTGATTCTGTCCTCATGATGGCACTGTTGTTTCATTATTAAAATTGTAGGACTGCAGAGGTATAACAGTGTTTTAGAAGTGAACTGCACAGCCCCAAGTATTCATCCAAGTCATTGGATCCAAGTGTTCCAATCACTTCCATAGTGACAGGAGTGTAAAACTTCCTCTCTACTAAATATTCCACAGTCAGCTGTTAGTGGTGTTATTACAAAGTGGAAGTGAATGACAGCAACTTAGCCATGATGAAGTTTGCCATATAAAATCATGGAATGTGGTCAGCACAAACTTTCTGCAGAGTCAGTTGCTACACATAACCAAGCTTCATGTGATCTTCAGATTAGCTGGAGAACAGTGCATAGAGAGCTTCATGGAATGGGTTTCCATGCCCGAGCAGCTGCATGCAAGCCTCACCAAACTCAGTGAATGGATCATATGCAGTGGTGTAAAGGATGCCACCAGTGGACTTATTGTTACTGTTATTGTGCTCTATAATAATAACACCACAAAGACAGACAGGAGAATGAGCTTTAGGAGTCCATGCACATTTAAAGAGTCACTGTGTCCCCTCAGCTGAATGCTACTGACACCCTTCAACGAATATGCTTTGAATTATGTTCAACTTTTTGGTAACAACTTTAACACCCCTGGATTAGTGGCTGGAGCCCAGCCTAAGTTTATTGTTCCAAGATAAAATGTACGTTCTGTTGTTGCAAAGTGGGAACAACAGAAATTCAGACTAGGTTACAGAGTGAGGTCGTTCATGATTCAAGATTCGTTATTTGTCACGTGCGTGGACAGGCATAACACGCAGTGAAATGTGACGTGATACTCTCCTCGACTGTGCAAAGAAAAAAGAGAGAGAAGACAGATCTTTATATACAGGGAATGGATATATACAAAGAGGAAATTATGTGCAGCAAGTGGGTGGGTCATGTACATTATATAAATAGAAATAAAATAAAATGAAACAATCTGGAAATTTACATGGTCGTTGCATGTTGAGGTAGCATGAAACTGCTGAATGAGTAGCTGCAGAGCTCAAAACACCAACACAAGAGTGCTGGGACTTCACAAGGTTGGGTTTCTTTTTTTTTCTCTTTGTTTTCTCTTTTTTTTTTTTTTTTGTGTGTCCCGTTTGGATCTATAGCCATCAGAATTGTTGTCTTGAGGCCAAGAAAGATGCCAAGCGGATTTATTTTACCAAGTGGATCATCATGGCCTTGCCATATTGGTCCATTTGATTGACCTTTATTATAATTATGAATTTATTTTATTTTCAGTTGCTACAAACGGGACAGACATGACTGGGGGATAGGACAGGGAGAAAGAATGAAAGAAAGAGAGGGAGAGAAAGAAAACCAAAGGGGAGAAGAGACGGTGAGAAGGGGGGGAAGAAAGAAAAAACAAAACAAAACACCTGGGTCACCTGTATGGAGGAAAAAAACAGAAGAGAAAGCAAACAACAAAGAACAACATAATAAAAAAAAAAAACAGCACCATCACAAAAAATTAGCTAGCAGTAGATATCAGTAGATACTAAATATTAAACGCTATTGTGCAGCACGCAAGATAGAAAGCGCACAATGTGCTTTGAGGCAGCAGCCAAGAAAGGTGTAGTCCGCGTCTGTGAACACCCGTGTGTACACCTGTGTGCATACCTGTGTGGATCAGCATGCTTGCATTCCAAAGGTTTCTCCATGTAACGATCTGCTAGGGAGTGTGGGGAGCCACAGCCCCGTCCCCCAGGGCATGAAGCAGGTATGGAGGAGATCAAAACTCCAGACATCCAGAGGCCCCAGAGTACAAGGACCCGAGGAGGACCACCAAAGGGGGAGGAACCGTGCCAGCCTCCTGGGAAGAGCTGAGTAGGGCCCCAAACGAGAGGTCACCCAGCAGCTACGGAGCAGAGGCCAGAGGGGGTTGCAGTGCCGTGCCCGTGGGCTCTGCCGGCAGCCAGCTGTGCCAGAGAGGACCAAGCTTCAGGCCCAGAGGCCTGAAGGCACCCCACCCCCCGGAAGGAGCCCAGTCGGGCCACAGGCGCCAGGCCCCGCCAATCGGCCACCAGGAGTGAGCCAGTACATACATGAGCGCCCAGCCCCAGTCGACAAGGACCACCAACACGCCAACGTCTGAGGGCATCAGCGACCAGCAGGGAGTGTGGTGAGGGGAGATAGGCCTCCGTACTTTAGAGGGCCTGAGATGTACCCAGAGAGGTTGAGTCTAAGACCCAACCTGACATATAGACACAGACGAACAGGCGCACGCGGACACAAATGTGCATTCCCACCCCCATAGACACAACCAAATACTCGGCACTCACCCAACGTGTAGACAGACACAAATACACACTGCACAGACAGTCGCACTCCCCAAACATACTCTATATACCAGGTCCAGGTACCCCTGCCCCCAGAGGGGCAAGCCGCACCTAGACCCAGGAGATGTAACCCTTCTCTCTGGGGTGGAGGCAAGCGGACCACCTCCTTATCTGCAGTAGCAGGGAGGCCCCGCACCCCAGACCGCAGTCTGATGGCCAGCACCTCCTCCCAGCCCCCCAGCCCTGACGGCTAACAGAACCGGGGTGAGTGAAGACCCCAAACCTCCCTCCGCCCGCTCATATGTTGCTGTGTGCTGTTCTAAAGTGCATTTAAAACTCAGGAGAGCAGCACGGCTCCTCCCGAAAACCCTTAGTGTCTATGTGCCTTTAAAATTGAGGGTAGGGCACCAGCGCCAGAGGTGGGTTGGAGTACACCGACCATCCTCTGGATGCTGTAAAACGTGACCACCCCCAAGGCCCTATATGTGTGTGTTATGTGAGAGTGTGAGTAATGTGGATGTCTAGCTTGCAGAATAAAATTGAGGCACAGGCGGCCAGAAGGGGACAGAGGGGGAGTGCCTCCCCTGCACCCTGGTGAAGTACCTGCACCCCAAGCCCTGCGTGTGTGGGTGGGTGTGGTAGAGCGGGAATAGGGAGGCAGCTGAGGATGGGGAGGGAATAAAGGGAGGGGCCAGCTCCCCCACTGACCCCAGTAGGCACCCCCACATTCTGGAACCCACCAGGGAAAGGGGGCCCAGGCCCATCCGGACCGGGGCCCGCAGCAGCAGCACCGCTCAGCCCCACAGAGTCCGGGGCAGCCCACCCGACTCCACCCCAGAGAAAACTGCACCCACCCCATCATCCAATCATCTCCCAAACTACACAAGACAACCCACCCGCCCACAGCTCCCGCGACACAACACCCAGGACCCAAGCCCCCAAGGCCCAGCCAGCACCCCAGACCGGGGGCGGAGCATCCCCAGACTCCCAAGCCTCCACGCCCGTCCTGGACCCACCCAGGGGCAGCCAGGCTACCAAACCAGTAACCAACGTCCGCCAGCACAGACCCTCCCCCATCTCCGTTGTACGCAGCCACAAGGAAAACACCATCTAAGAGCCACTAGAGCCCCTAACCAGGTCATGGCCACATCCCCCGGGCTGAGCCCTCCAGGGAAAACGTCCCTAGGGACTCCCCAGACGCCCTGAGGCCATCCCTGCCCCCATATCAACCACAATAGCGAAGGCAGGACCAAACCATGACCCCCCACCCCCACTAGGTGATGAAGCCGATCAAAGGAGCCCAAAGGGATTGATCAAATGTGATGGCAGAGGCTGTATCAAGACTAATGTGATCTATTAGATGGTTTCTATATTGGTTAGAATTAAGATTATTTTTACCTTTCCAGTTAATGAGGACCATTTTCTTGGCAATGCATAGGGCCGTAAAAACAACGTAGGCTGTGTTTATTTAGACCTCATCCAAGTTGCCCAGCAAGCATACTAAAGGGGAGGCTGGAATGTCACATTTCAGACACTTTGATAAGTCTTCACATATCTCACGCCAAAACTTCTGAACTGGTGGACAGAACCAAAGAGCGTGGATGTAATTGTTCGGTGTATTTGCTGTGCAGTGTGAGCAGTTGTTGGAAGGCGTATAGCCCATCCTATGACCAGTATAGTGCACTCTGTGTAATATTTTGTATTGTATTAATTGCCTCCTTCACAATATGGTGAAAAGTCAAAGGTGTTATCAGATCAGACTCACCTACTGCCATCTTTTGTCCTAGTGGAAAGGGTTTTATTTGTAGATGTGAATGTTTTATTATGCAGGCACAAGCAAAAGAAACCACAGCCTGTTTTAATTCCCATGTTTTACATGCCAAAAAAACCAAAAGTCATCAGGCCTCAGCAAGTCTAAAAATGAGGTAAATGCAACTTGAGATGAACTACAACAAGCGACATGTAACAGCGACTCTGTGAAGCACATCATGATAAATGAATTCATATGAAGAAGCTGTCAGGCTTCATCAAATGCAATATAAAAAAAACCCCATCTCAGTCATTTGCATTCACAGCCTCACTGCTGTGGTATGTAGCTTGTCTGTACGCGTTTATGCGGGCGTTTCCACTGGTTCATTCTTTCCCTGTAATCAGATGCACACAGAGACTCCTCCCTGGTGCTCCATAACAAACAAAAGATTTGCTCTCTGTGGCTCCAACACAGCTTGTTTTTTGGAGGCTGCAGTTAAACATGGAGATAAGTCACATGTGAAAATTATTCAGGAACTGAAACCGTTAAAAACTCAGGTGTGATCAAGTCTGCTCTGTTATTAACTGTTATTAACGTTGCACAGTTGTGACATGACTCCTTTGGATGGTTGCATTTCAGTCAGTGAAGAGTAATGCTGTCAGGTTTTTTTGAACTTGGGTTATGTTATTGAAAGACATCAGAAATGTCTGCTGTAACTGCGTCGCTCTGCTCGACTTTGCTGTTTGTCATCCTCATTGTGGTCGACTCTGCAGGTGAGATTTAGCTGTGTTTCCTTTTGCTTTTTAAATTGATCTGTCTTTTTGCCATATTAATAATTATTGTCTCTGTGTGTGAAGACATGATGCTGGCGGCAGTCTGTTAGGACTTGTCACTGTGTGTGTCCAAGTGTGTCTGAGATGTGTTGAAGTTTCAGGAGTAGCTTTCTTTTTAATGACTTATTCTGACTGCCATGAGCATCGAGACCTGAGTATTTAGTTCAATTATTTCATGTTTCTATGTGACGGGGACGTGTTGCGGATTTATATATTATTTTGTATTTGTGGCATTTCTGAAATATGGATGTACGCTTTCTGGACCTGTGCAACACGCTGCAAAGTAATATTGCAATTATAATAATAACAAATAATATCAGCTGTCATTCATAAGGAGGTATATGTTTATTGGAGGTAAGTTGAATGATTTTTTGTGGGGTTTTGAGACTTTTACATGATTAATTCCTCAAGAGTTTGTCCCATAAAAACACAAATAAATTTCAAAACCCAATTTTAAGCCAAAATAAATGTCAGATGTAGCAAATGTGATACAAATTAAAACCCATAAATGTCAATTAATATTTAATTCACAAAATATAAATAAATTGTCAGCGTTCAATAAACAAACCATTAAAAAAAGAAAAAGAAAACTACAACCTATTTTTTCACTAATGTTAAGAAATGCTTTTATTAGTGGGTGTAGTATTTTCTAAAATGTAAGAAATGTTGTTAATATTTGCATAGTTAGACACACACGTATATTTCACCTCTGATCACGAACTCGTTCCCAATGATGTAAAATAAACGTGTGTGTGTTCAGCAGAGCTCAGTGGTCTCACTCTAGCTCCTCACACTAACCAGCTGCTGTTGTTTCCTCTCTTTCAGTTGTGATAAACATCCCAGCTGTATCTGGACAAAGTGCCATTCTGTCGTGTCGAACTCAAAACAAATCCGTCATAGTGGTGGAGTGGAGCAGACCTGACCTCAAGAATGAGCATGTCCTGTTTTACCGGGATGAGCAGTTTGACACAGACAACCAGCATCCATCTTTTAAGCAGCGGGTGGCTCTGCAGGACAGACAGATGAAGGATGGAGACGTGTCTCTGATCCTGAAGGATGTGACGATTAACGACATGGGAACGTACGAGTGTCGTGTTTTCATGAGAGGGACAAACCGCAGGAAGAGAGCCATTTTGGAGACTGAGCCTATCTGCATCATCAACCTGAGTGTCTGTGATCTTTCAGGTGAGTCACTAGAGTTCAGTGTGTCTGTGATCACCCACCTGACAGCTGACACTCACACCTGTTTCTCACCTGCAGGACCACCAGGAGGAGAAGAGAGGTTTAGACATATTGGACTGATCGTTGCCCTTTTACTCTTCACTTCATCACTGCTTCTTCTTGGAGTTGTTCCTTTCATCCACAGAAGACAAAAACAACGACAGACTCACAGCTCACAGAAGCCTCCTGGTGTGAGTGATTCTCCTACTGCTGATATTAGTGTAGAAACAGAGAGGATCTACACTACATAGAAGCTGATGATGCTGAACTCCTCCAGACATCAAGCATGTTGAGAATTTGATTTGATTTTTCTGGATTAGTTAGCACCACACGTAGAAAACAAAGACACTATCAGTCACATTAACTTCCCCATCCATCCATCCCCCACCATGTACTCTGCTAGCATTTAACTATAACTGAGGCCCAAATAACCAAAAAATTGTAAGATCTCAGTGATCTTGGCATTACTAAGAATTTAAGAACATGCCTAGCACCAACAACAAACTGAGAAAGAGGATTAGCACAAAAAACAAATAAACCAAACACAAGTTTTTTCCCATGATACAGTACTGACACCACCTCTCAGTCTCAAAGCTCTTCTACCAACTGTCACATGACTAACTCAGCAGTGTTATTACAGCCTTATGAAAACACAGAATGAAATCAGTTTCATGTAACTGCAGAGTTTGGTAGTTCCAGCTGACGCCTCACACCTTTCTCTCACACACAGTCTGGGTCTGTTTCCTCGGATGTAAATACTTGTGTGAGGATGAGGCTGAAATGACAGATTACAGAATAAGATTCACTCATTCAATGATGTCAAACAATATTTCAAAGGTTCGGAGTCTAAACAGATTGTTCAATGAAAGTCACCTTAACATGTCTCAGTGGGTCGACTCAGAACTAGAGCGCCTGAGGATGTTGTTACTCTGTAAAAGTTCAACAAACCATGTCCGAGTTCACTCGCAGAGCTGCACGGATCTAAAACTGAAAGGATCACAGATTTAAACCGGATCAGGCCGGGATCCAACTTGGCTGATCTCAGAGTCGATCTGCTCTGTCTTCTCACTGTTGTCATTGAACATCGAGGGGCAAACAGATGATCTGGGTACAGGCTGACGCTAATGATACTGAGCATCCAACAAGGAGGCATCAAACACTTCCTGAATTTCATACAACTTTACATTAGTCTAACTATGCTGACAGGACTTAAATTGCAGACGTTTCTTCTGCTCTTGAAAAGAAAAGGAAACTCAAATGTGACTTACAAATAGTTTCCTTGTAACAGCCAGTAGAGTTTGAGTGTTTTGGCTCCCAAAGACAAACTGTTACAGAATAATCACAGACACTAGCAGCAGACAACATCAACACTGTATGTGACTGTCTGAACGTGGGGGAGGTTACTGTGGCTGATAGCAATAATGAATCTGCCTGATAGTGTTTAGCATCCGTTAATTAAATACTACTGAGTGAGATATACAAAGTTTTACTGCAGCGATTTTTGAAACCAAAGAGAGCAAATATTAGAGTGAGTGGTGAAGCGTAAATAGTTATTTTCCTTCCATGAAGGAGGCACTTTGGTCTTTTTTTAATTGACTTAAGTATTGGTGATAATTACGAGTTTGTTTGTGTCACTGTTAATAAAGTCTTACTGTGCTAATAGTGTCTTTTTTTAAAAATTATTTTTAATTCTTAAATCATCTGTTTTCACAAGAGATTTCATTGGACGATGACCAGCGTCATGCATCTGCTCTATGTATGTTTCTGCCTTGCAATTTGTGATTGGCAGGATTAACCTTAATGCAGTGATGTTACTGTGATTCTATTGGCCCAAATGAGTAAAAGTTTAATCATGAAAATAAATTAAATAATTTCTGCTGTTTAATACTTAAGACATTTCAACTCCCACAGATTCTGCTAAATTGCAGGAGGCCGGGCAGTCTTGACTAAAACCTCTGTAACTCAGCTTTGTTCCACTTCAGCAGCATTAGTCTTTGCACAGATAATGTCCACATGTTGACTGATGATTTTCTGAAGATTATTGTCCACCGCAGCATGTTTTCAAATAGGTATAATGCTATAAAATACAAAAACAAAAAATTTAGACAAGGAAAAAAATGTATTTTTCCCTTGTTCCACGCTCAGTTACTTTAACACAGAAATGTCTGCTGTAATATTTATACCTCTCATGAAGTCTCACAAGTGTTAGCTTTATTTTGATACCAAGACTGTTTATGCAGAGTTTTTAATTGCAGAGTAATACTCCATTTATTTTGTGCATGTCATTTTCGAGCAGGAGCCAAAGACTGTTGGGGCTGGAATCAGATTGAAGCCAAAAAACCTTTCCTAGAAAAGGAGACATGATTCACTCTGACGGGTGTGAACGTGCGAACATGTTCAAACTCAATTACATTTTTCATAGCTACCATGTACTCGGTTTGTGTTTTCCTCAAAACATTCCCACAAATGTTTGTAATATGCAAAGTGAAGTAAAATAAAGTCTTAAATTATACAAAATTGAGTAATGCAGTGTGCATATGAATTTAATGTTATAACAGTGGGTTATTTCACACTGTTAACCAGAGTGACAGCCTGTGGGAAGAAAGTGTCTCTGTGGTGGATGGTTTTAGTAAACAGTGCTCCGTGTCACCATCCTGAAGGCAGCAGTTTGAACAGTTGTGAGCAGAGATGTTTCCTAACCCTGGACGTGTACAGGTCCAGGATAGAGGGAAGATTGAACATCAGAGCCGATGTATTTATTGAATATGTTCACTGTACTCTGGAAATAAATGAGCTCTTCTTTAGTGTTTACAGGCTGATCAAGAAGCACACCCCGTTTAACACTTTCCACAGTCTCATTCATCTCCAGCCTAAACACAGGATTAAGGTAATCTTTATCTACAGTAAATATACATGTAAACATTTCATTAGAACTGCACATGCTGATTTGTTCTTTAACAAACTATGAAAGCTCATTGGGGATCTGCTTGTATCCATGTTAGTGTTTAAAGTCCAACATCTCCCTCTAGTGGTCATATATAAACATGTGTGAGGATGGCGTTAATGTAAAATGTGAATCATAGTGTTCCAGTCAGTCACCAGCAGGATTTTAATAGTTTTGCAATTTTCATTAGTTTTTATTTTTATTTAGTTTCGACTTCAGATTTTCAATTTTATATCAGTTTTAATTAGTTTTTACCAATTTTTCGCTAGTTTAGTTTTTATTTTTTTGAAAATCCTTAGTGTCAGTTATAGTTTTAGTTTTGTTTGCAATAATTAAGTGTAACAAAATCCCAGTTTCATCATATCAGTCATGCTCTTCTGCTCATCCTTGGGTATGTTGCTATTCCAGCTACCATACCCTGCACCCTGTCTGTCGCAGGGATAACATGCAGAGACAGACAACTCACATTTCCACCTATGGGTTCTTTAAATAAATAAATAAATAAAGGCAGATGAACAACCATTGATACCAGGCAACTATAAAATGTATATCTTGGCCCCAATGAGACTATTAACTCTTGCAGCACCGGGTGTTCGTAATTTTGGTTCAAGTGAATTGATAAACTTTTTGAAGACAATTGACTCACACAGTTGTGTAGATATCCCCGTCCTGTTTTCTCGGGATGCATCACGCTGCCTTGCCTGGGGTTAGCGTCTGTTTCTGGGGATGAGGGTTGAGTGTGCTCCCTTCTCAAGGTAAGCTAGGTTAGCCTTCTTGTGTGAACTTTTCAAGTGCACTTTAAGGTTTGTGGGATTTTTTTCCCTTTAGAAATGTCCCTCATAATTCGTCTCTTTCCACTACAAGACACTTGCTTTATCCAAAACACAGTCATATTCAAAGTAATCCCAAATTGAACTCTGGCGCTTTCTCTGACTTTTCCTGACATGATTCTGCGCGTGGACGGAGCAGCAACACAGACGACTCGACTAACGTACTGCCACCTGCTGGCATAATGAGACAGCAAGAAAAAATCTGGAAACTAAACTTCATTTTCACCCTTGACTATTGTATGACACGCACACATAGATGAAAACTAAACACATTTTTGCTATAAATTCAGTTAATTTTAGTTAGTTTTGTGAACACTCATTACAGTTTTAGTTAGTTTTCCTTTTTTTGTTTTTATTTTTATTTCCGTTAACGAAAATGTTTTTTCACTTCTAGTTTTCGTTATTTCGTTAGTTTTCGTTAACGATAATAACCTTGGTCATCAGTGTGTTGGTTAAACCCAGATTCTGTTAAAAAAATAAATAAATCCTTACATTTTATTTCGTATGCATTCATGTTTTACTACTTGTTTTGTAGCAGCTTTAAGAAATTTTTGTAAGGTTTATGTTATATAAAGAACACTACAGGGGGTTTGAATAGTTTAACACTGGCATTTTTAAATGAAGAGGAAAATAAGTGAGTCCCCCACCTCTGTGTTTGAACCAATAGAAAAGCTGGTGCTCAGAGGAAGAGGGCGGGCTTTACTTGGTGTCAGTGACAGAAATGAAAAAAAAGCTCAAATGAGTGAGAAGGATGATGAAGGAAACATCTGTGCTGTGTCTGCTCTGTAAGTAGAATCTCTGTGTTTGTTTGAATTCTTGTACTTTGACTGTCTGCTCTCCTGATAACTGATGATGGAGGAGAAGACACGAAAAACAAATCAGGCTGAATTCAAGTTCAAAACACCACGAGGACCAACTGCAGGTCTGACTGACTCTTTATCTTTGCTCAGGAGTCGAGGAAACACAGCAGGCAGTGAAAAGATCAAATCATTCACTCATTATATCAACACAGCTGCACAGTGGACACAAATATATCACTTTAATAATAAATATTTGGTGAATACCAACAGTGTAGTCAGTTCACATAAAGAGCTGCGTTTTAAGATAAAGGTGGTGCAGTGGAGTTGTTCTTTATGTTCACCTCAAATCAACCTGAGTGTCATTTCTCTTTAGTTCTGATCTCACTGCTGAGCTGCACAACAAACCAAGGTCAGTAACCTTCTTCTGTCACAGTTTAAACCTGAGAAATGCTCACTGATATGACCTGATTGGGTTCATGTTTGCAGAAACTCTCTTTTTGCTTTTTGAAAGAAAAAAAAACTCTTAACAGATCATCAGTTTTTCATTTTAACCCTCACAGCTCGTCTGACTGTGAGTCCCAGCAGCTCTCAAATCTTTAAAGGAGACTTTGTGTCTCTGAGCTGTGAGGAGGACGACAGCTCTGCTGGATGGACTCTGAGGAGAAACACAAATATAGGAAACACAACTCAGTGTGGAGATGGGTGGGGAAAACTTGTTAATTCTTCTTGTAACATTAGCTACATCATCCCGTCAGACAGTGGAGTTTACTGGTGTGAGTCCAGAGAGGGTCCCATCAGTAACATGGTTAACCTGACAGTCACTGGTAAGCTGAGTGTGTGGAGTTAGTGTTGATGAAGCTGTGTGTAAATGGATGAAATGCTGTAGTTTGTCTCTGTGTTGAGGTGGATCAGTGATCCTGCAGAGTCCTGTCCTCCCTGTGATGGAGGGAGATGACGTCACTCTGCTCTGTAAAACAAAGACCACTCCCTCCAACCTCCCAGCTGCTTTCTATAAAGATGGCTCCCTCATCAGGAAGCAGCCTACAGGTCACATGACCATCCAGCATGTTTCCAGGTCTGATGAAGGCCTCTACAAGTGTGACATCAGCGGTCATGGAGAGTCTCCATCCAGCTGGATCACTGTCACAGGTGACACACTCACCTGTCTGTGTTTCTGCAGCTTTCAACATGCACAATGTGACGACAACTTAATGACTGTGTTTGCTTTATTTTAGGGGAACACACCACCACACCTCCACCTACATCCACACCTCCTCCTGGTTCCACCTCCATCACTCTTCCTCCATCACTCTCTCCTCCTGTTCTCTCTGTGTTGTCATGTGTTGGATCAGTCTGTGTTGTGGTTCTACTGGTGTTACTGGTTCTGCTGGTGAGACGATGTGTTCACAGGAAACGTGAAGGTGAGACTCAGACTTCTAATTTTAGTGTTTTTGTTAGTTTTTTTTTTCTTTTAAACAGCTTAGATTAAATGTTCTTTCAGAGTTTTAGTCTTTCTTTTTTTTTTCATTTTAAATTCACTGCAGCTGAACACGAGGCAAACATGGGAAGTGACGTCAACACTGAAATCACATACGTCCAAATATCACATCGCCAGCAGCAAAACAAAGGTAAATTGTTGCTTTGGTTATTTTTCAGGAGCTGCTGGGAGCGTGAAAATCCTGCTAGAGGAGTTGTTCCGTTCCAATCAGGCGTTTAATCCAGTTACTTCTCACAGCTAACGTTGCAGAGTCATAAGGACCTGGTTCATGTCCCTGGATGAACGTTACTGTATATCTCAGTGTTGTTTGGTTCAAATACAGTTTAGCATCATTTTCTTTCAACCACCTTTGGCCTGGTGTTGCAGATTTAGCCAGTGGTCCTCCTCGTATGGACCCCACAGACCATCTTTCTGTGACACAATTAGGCAATAAATCAGGTTGGGCTCAGATGTGTGTGTGCTCTGTTCAGTTTGTCTCTTTATGATTTTCAAAATTGTTCTTTCCAATCCTGCTAACAACTGTGACCTCTTTAAAATTCTGTTTTTAAAACCACAGCAGCTGCTTCCTGTTATTCCCATTAACTGCTGTCTGACACTGATGAAAGCTCTCACTGCAGTATGTCACGCACATGGTACTGTTCATGTTGTGAGGACCTTTCCGTGTTGCAGGTTTGGTTTGTTGTAAAATGTGCCTGTCTGAATCAAAGGATGATCAAAAGACCATCCACCTACTTTTTCTTAGAAACATCTTCCAACTCTGACGTCAAATCCTGTTTTGCAATAGTGAAGGAAAAAAAAGAAACTCTGAAAACCTGCTGTTATTTAAAAGATTTTCATTAATCTCATGCAGCTGCATAAACTGTAATGAGTAGTGCGGTAATGTAAAAGTACTGTTGTTGTTATAACTGCAGTAATTTCTCTGTGTTTTATTGTGGAGAAAGTGATCCACCTGCAGTCAATTCAGCAGTGAGAACAGGAAGTGTCAGTTATGGACAATCAGACAGCAGACGACCGGATGTACAGCTGATCTCAATCTCCAGCTTTTGACAAAGCCAAGCTAACCACATCCTGACTAAAGCCAGTACATCAAATCGTCTTCTTGCTTGGAAAGGAAAATGTTTTCTTTCATGCAAAAGAGGAACTATTTCTATTTCACTGTTCTAAACTACACTGGTATTAAGAACATTTGCCAGAAATATTGTTTTTTGAACTGTGTGTGTTTGTGTTCAGACTTTAAATCAGAGCCAGACGTGATCTACTCTTCATTGAAGTAGTCCACCAGTCCAACCACTGACATCCAGCTGCTGGTCTCTGACTGCCCCCCCCCCCCCCCCCCCCCCCCCCCCCCCCCCCCCGCACCTCAGACCAGAGGACATCCAGACGTCACAGAGATTTTTATGTCTTTTTTCTAGTTAATAAGACTCGTGCTTCTGAGTTAAAAAATTGTCTTTTAGTGCAAAATCAACAATATAAACTTTTTATATGTATATATGTGTGTGTGTATTTTTGCCATATTTCTGTAGCATCAATAAAATGTCGGTGTCAGTTGTGTTTCTCACGTGGGTCTCTGGGTTTCTAAAATATGTCCTGTGGAAAATCTGATTTGTTGCTGTTTTGTTGTGGCTGACACCCACCTGTCTTTAGTGCACAGCGAACATCAGTCAGCAGCTGCAGACTAAAAATAGCAGGATCATGCAGTAGTTATAACAGCTTCAGTAGAGTAAAGGTGTCTGTTTGATGACAGAGATTTTTTTCTCACCTTGAAACCAACCAGCAGCAGCTACATCCAAAAAACCCACCGCAGTTTTATTATTACAGAGCTGAAGGGTTTTGGCATCTGATAAACCTCAAACTCATGAATTTGTGACTGCTGTGGAAAAGCATTTGACCACTTCCTGTCTTTGTACTGACATTTTCAAAATAGGCTCGATACCTTTGATTCAGCTGTATCATTTATAGCGTTTATACTTGTGAGGCAAGTGCACAGGAACAAGTGCAAGTGCAGTCTCCCAGTGCTTCCTGCAGGATGTAGCATCTAACTAGCTTTACTGAAAAGGTGCTTTACCAGGAAGGGAAAAGAGAGGGAGCCATCGTAACTACTTAATGGTTAAATGTGCTCGAGGGCATTTGATAAACTGAAAATTTTAAAATTACAGATGGTGTGATTTTCTTTTTAGCTCTCTGTTCTAATGTAAATCAGTTTTCTAAAGTTTGTGTGGAAAATTATCCACGAAAAAATCCAACCATGGCCTTGAACCTTGTTTGGTGGAGGCCATGAATGTCCATGCTGTATTAGCTGGGATAGTCTGGAGCCTGTCCCAGCTAATATAGAAAGGCAGGTTACACCCTGGACAGGTCACCAATCTGCCAGTTATCAATAACTACCAGAACAGCACGATGGTAGCACAAATCCACAACAGTCTAAGTGTAAGATTAAAGGTTTCCTACTTTTTATGCACTGTGAGGCGTGTGTTGATGGAGGTGACTCTTTAAAGCTGACGTCCAACTTGAAGTAGAAATAAGAAGAAGTAGAAATTTGTAACTTTCCATCTCAGATGAAAGTGACAATATTGCTATTGTTGTATAGAAGAGTGTAACTGTGTCGCTAGATTTAAGGGTTAGCTAAGTCATGCTTAAAGTGGTAAAAGGTCCCTTTAAATCATCATGGTAACTTGTGATGAACACACATTAAGCGTAAAAATACGTATACACAAGATTCAAGCTTTTCTTCAGAGTTGGTGGGTTTTTTTGTTGCTGTTTTTTGCAGCAACAGTGTTGAACAGATGAAATAATTTGTCCAATAAGGATAAGAACTGTTTACAAACTCTGGGCTTGACATCAAAGAAGCAAAAACGAAACTTAATATAGAAAAAATGCAGATAAAGGTCAATGCACTGAGGTAATATATACACAATAGTAGTGTAAATTATGATAACACTGATAATGTTGAATTTTATTATTACATTTATGTTCTTTGCACATCCTTATTAGCTCTTTTTGTCACAATATATTTGATTGGTTAAGCTGTGTTTTCATTGATTTTCTGAGAAAGAAAAGTGAACCATGTCAAACAGTCACTTTTATGTCAGAGCACACAAAGAGGCTAAAGCTGAAGGCTGATCATCACTGTCACACAACTGGGCTGTTATGTTTGATCATCACCTGCGACAAAGAAAGCCTGGTTAGGTTGGACTAGCTCCATAGCACACCCTTCAGATAAGTCACTGTAAAAACATGATAATGTGCACATGTAATAAGTAACTTATTACTAATTGAAGGAATTGATGGTTCAGTTCCACCATCAGTGGAGCTGCACTATCGGAGAGTGAAACACTTATCTGTTTGTTTATTTATTTAATTCTGCACACATATTTACCATATTTGCTCATCCACCAGGGGACGCTGAAGCTCCCTCAATATCCTTACTTTTCACAACCTTTACTATGTTTTTGCTTAATTTGCTTAACTTCCAATATGTCTGTGAAGGTTCTCAGTCATCCAGGCCATCATAGCCTAAGGAGCTTGGAAAGAAAAGTGTCTATGCTTTTTTTAAGTTGCTTGAAGACGTTTGTCTTGGTGGGACACTCCCACAGAGCTTAAGTCTGGGACTCTCCACCATTTGACCCTAGAACTGAAGAAGCTTCTTGGATTTCATATACCTTTATTAGTCCCACAAGGGGAAATTTCATAAGGCTGCCGACCTATTGCACGCAATGGCGGCGCCATCTTACCCTCCGACCATACATTACACAAACATCACATGGGGTAGACAGGTCAGAGAGGTATAACAATGGAAAATGCACCACGTGAGGAAAGATAAGGAGAAAAAATAACTCCCCCAGACTGAGCTCCAACAGGGAGATCAGTTTGAGAACAGAAAAAAACACCTCTGCACATAGTACATGAAAAAACTCTTAATACACCAAAGAAACACATGACAAGCAACAGGGGTGGGTAAAGGGTGAGAGACAGCCGATTTAGACAGTACATCCGGGCCTGCATGCGCTGGTCTCCTTGATCCACCATCAGCATCAGAAGGGAATAAGTGTCGAAGGCGTTTGGAGGGGGGATGAGTGTACATCTGCATGTGTATATATATGTCTCTGTGTGTGTGTGTGTGTGTCCAGAGTTCAGCTGAGACAGTGTCCTTTGCCCTGCCAGGCTAAGTAAACAGTCTTCCAGCCAACCCAGGTGGCCTTGTAGGGAATGGGAAGAACAGTCTAAACACAGTCGTTATCAGGGTGTTGTTGTTCAGCTCCAGCCTTGCAGCTGGCGCCGAAAGGGCATCTGCATAAGTGATGGTGCTTTTTACTTTAGTGCGAACAGGCTTATGGTTGAGAAATGAACATTCAATGCACGGGCGACAGATCTGGTTGACATTCCTGCTGTCAGCATGCCAATTGCACGCTCCCTCATTGCTTGTGGCATCTGTGGCATTTTGCTGTGAGACAAAACTGCACATTCCAGGGTGGCCTTTTGTTGTGGGCAGTCTGAGGTACACCTGTGCACTACTCATGATGTCAGATCAGCATCCTGATGTGGCACACCTGTGAGGTGGGATGGATTATGTGGGGATGTTGTGGGGATGGAGCCGGACTCCCTCAAGGTGGTGTCGGAGAGGCGGATGCTGTCCAAGATAAAGACAATGTTGGATAACACCTCCCACCCACTCCATGACATGCTGGTCAGTCACAGGAGCTCGTTCAGTGAGAGACTGAGATTACCCAAAAGCACCACTGAACGACACAGGAAATCTTTCCTGCCTGTGGCCATCTCCCTGTACAACGCATCCACTTAACACACTGTTTACTGCTACAACTACACATGTTTCTTTTCCAGCTATTTATTTATGAGTGACTTATGTATGTATGTATGTATATATATATGTATATATTGTACTATTCTTAGTTAGTGTATTGTCTGTCTTGTCTTAATGTTGGTTATAATGGAGCACTGTAACAAAAAAATAATTTCCCCCAGGGATCAATAAAGTATTCTGATTCTGATTCTGATTATCTCAATATAGCAGATGTGCCCACTACCACACATTTGGACTGATTTGTGATCACTGTTTGGGAGGGATGGTTATATTGTGTATCTGGAATGAATTTTAGGTCTCTACGTCCATCCCATGGGGAATGGGAGCAGTAACAAAGGTGTTGCGTTTATATTTTTGTTGAGTGTATGAAATGATGAGAGGTGAAACGTCTTCAAGAAACTTAAAGAAGTCCAGGCGCTTTTCGTTCCAAGCTCCTTAGATTCGATTTTCAAATCAAATTATTCAAAGCTTTTACTGTTTGACTATAAACTGTTGTTCAGTCAATGCCAGCTCAGAGAAACAGACCTGGTCCCTCCTGGTCACACTTTGTTCCTCCTCTCTTCTCTCCTGCTGAGTTTTACCACATTTGTTTTGCTGCCTTTTACTGATCATGCTGACATGTTTCAGTGGAAGAAGAATAAAGAGGAAAATAATGAAACTATAATCAGAGAAGCTGCTGATTAATTTTCACTCAACCATTTAGTCCTTGACGAATTTACTTTTACAGCAGGACATTTGACATGATATGAAACGACACACCCAGATTTCAGCTGTACCAACAACAAACACTGACTGGTGAACCCATCTGACCACAATATAACAAAAGCAGGCCTTTATGAAATGTGACACTCTTTATGTGACTCACTTCACCACAAACACAAAACTTTTTAGAGATTCCTTCAGATCCTTTTAGAGGAAATGTCAGTGCTGAGAATACTTGGAAACAGAGATCCAACTGTTAGTGAATTAAGGTCAAAATGAGACTCGTCATGCATTATAACTAATTTTGAGCAGCCAGCTACCTCACATGGTGATATGAGTCTTCATAATTTTCCCAAAATGCCGTTTTTTTTTAGTTTTCACCAATGAATTATCAGAAAAAACATCAAACAGGGTGTGTTTCTGTTGGTCTATGTCATAGATATTAAATTAGTAACATTTCTCTAAACATGATATTGTCCCATATATATATCCCATCGTGCACTTGGAGTTGATCTGGTTTCAGTTCAAATTCCATTTTCAGCCCTGAAAATTTTATGTGGCTTTATCATGGACGTTCCGTTATGAGGAATCAAAATGTCAAAAGAATCAGAAGAGAGGAGACAGATTTAAACCTCTCGTCTGTGTATAAATTTTAAGTATATTTATTGTATTTGTCAAATACAGAGCATCAGATCCTGTCACTTGAGAAGTCAGGGAATGTGGTTGCAACAGTGATGCTATGAAGTCAAACAGGTCTAAGGTGTGTCGTATAAAACAGCTGACGGGAAAATACGGGTTAGATTGTTCACTGGGCTGTTTAGTGCAGCCACAGACCAAACCAAGGTCACTGTCCTCAAAGATTTTTTTCTTTTTCATTCTTATTTTTCATGTTTTCTCTCGGTGGAAAAGTTTCCCATCCTGATGATCAGAAGAGTGTTTGAGGGTTTCAGAGATCCTTCAGAACAACAGTAAGTGTTTAAATGACGTCTTTCAGTCTTTTAGATAATCTGACAGGTTGATGAAGTCTGTGAGCTTCAGTGGATTAACTGATTGTTCATGTTAATCCATCTGAACCAGGATTAAAGCTTCACTTTACTGGTTACAGATGAATGTTTTGTGGAGTGAGTGTGAAGCATTTGATTTACTGTTGGCTGGTTTAAGCTTTTACTTGGGTACTCGCAGAGGTGGGAAGTAATGAAGTACATATACTTTGTCACTGTGTGCAAGTAGAATTTTCAGATATCTGTCATTTACTTATGTAGTTTTTTTCTGACAACTTTCCACTTTTACTTCCTACATTTTTAAACAAATATCTGTAATTTCTAGTTCTTACATTTTCAGAACAGGCTCATTATTTCACATCACTGCAAGCCTTTAAACATCAAATCTATTTAAGCATAAACAGTAACACATGAAAGGCAACCTGCAGTATGTATTTGTAGACAGGGATGTGACCATGACGCACATTAGAAGGTTATTGAGCGCACACTGAGGATTAAGCAGAAAGGGTTACTAAAGAAAGCTGATAATCACTGTCATGATCTGACCTTAATGAAATGTGACACTCTTCATGTGACTCACTTCACCACAACCACAAAACTGTTTTCATAGATTGCTTCAGATCTTTTTAGAGGAAATGTCAGTATTCAGAATACTTGGAAACAGAGATCCAACTGTTAATGAAATTCAGCTAAAAATGGGCGCTTTCATGTATTAAAACTAGTTTTGAGCATCCAGCTATCACACATGGTCATACGAGCCTTAAAAAGTTGAAATCCATCATTCTTGGACTTGGAGTTATTAAAAATAGTTTAATTTCAGCTTTTAACAGAAACCCTTCTACGTGGATTTCTAATGGACTTGTGCTTATGATGAATTAAAATACTGAAAAAGTAAGGCAACACATTTGAACCCCCACTGCTGTGTATTTCAAGACTGATTCTCTGAAAATATTTGTAGTATTTGTAGTACAAAAAAACATCAGCTGCTTTGTAATGAGACTTTGCACAGATGAAGGTATAAAAGGAAAAAGTTGTTACTTTCTGCTGCTCTGCTTTGTGACAGATGTCTTTCCTATGTTGTGTATGTTTAATATTAAAACATGAACTTATTTTACTTTTATCATTGTTATTAACTTGTGATTATAGCATTCATACATAATTTTTACTGCTATTAGACCAAGTTCATCTAAATCCATGGACAGAGTTGATGGGAAAGTCAGCACATTACTCCTGTGTTTGAAAAACAAATTCACTTCCTGTCACTGTCAAATCTCTGCTACTTTAGGTATGTTTGTGGTATTTGCTTGTCAAATGTGCAGGCTCTGAGCCAATCACTTAAGAAGTCAGCGAATGTGGTTGCTAAGGTGATGCTATGAAGTCAAACTGGTCGAAGGTGTGTCATAGAAAACAGCTGACAGGGAGGTACGGGTTTGATTGTTGTTTGTGGCTTTGTAGTGCAGCCAGTGACCAAACCAAGGTCACTATCCTTGTTTGGTCACTTTTTTCTTTATTTTGTCTATTTGCTCTCAGTGGATAATATTTCCATTTCCACACTGATGATCAGAAGAGTGTTTGAGGGTTTCAGGGATTTCTCACAACAACAGTAAGTGTTTAAAATTACATTTGAGAGGTCATCTGGCAGGTCGACTGAAGTCTGTGAGCTTCAGATGGATTAACAGATCGTTAATGAATCTGTAAGAACCAGGATTAAATCTTCACTTTACTGGTTACAGATGAATGTTATGTCGAAAACACGTAAAGCATTTAGTGGTTAAGCTTTTACTCAATTACTTTCAGAGGTAGGAAGTAGAAAGTACAAATATTTTGTTCTTGTACTTGTCAGGTATCTGTACTTTACTTGAGCATTCATTTTTCAACAACTTTTTACTTCTACTCCCTACATTTTGAAACAAATATCTGTACTCCTAATAGTTTCAGAAGAGACTCATTATTTCAAAAATCAAACCTATTTGAGCCTAAACAGTAACACATGAAAGGCAATCCTATTCATGTATTAATCACTCGGGGATGTCACATAAAAAGAGGTAAAAGAGGCAAAGTCATGTACCATATCAGGGATTAAAGTAGGTTGGTGGATTTTTGTTTTACTTGGGTGCAGACGTCCTTCATTTGTAGTTGCTACATCTAGCCTCATCTATCTAACACTACAAAAGAGGAGCGTAAAGGGAGTAATGTTTTGTCAGGTCGTTTCACATGCATTGTTTAAATCACCTCAACAAACATCAGCACACACACAAACTGTTTGTGTGCAGTTTGTCTCACAGTGTCTTGTAGCTAAAGGTCGAGCTGCTGTATTTCACAGGAAGAGAAAAGACAGAGCTAGCTTCACTCAGAGATTGAGAAAGATAAGAAAGACAGGACGGGAGAGGAAGAAGAGAGCTTAGATTTAAAGGTAAGGACTGTTTGGTGGGATTTGATAAACTGGAAATTTTTACCCTACATGTAAGTCCCTGTGTTTTTAAACCAGATATTGAGTCTGTACATTTGACAAATAGTTAAAGGTTGCATCAGCTCTAGCCCTGGCAGCTACTAAAGTAGCGAAGGTGTGCTTGGATTGCTTGCCATCTGTGACAACCAAATTACCCTAAGACCATGTCCAGAACCGGCTGCTGGACCTTTGCTCTGTAGCCAGACCACAAACCAAACCCCATCATGAAATTATTGGGAAATCTGATTCTTTTTCCACACACTGAGCAACTAATGGGGTGCCCTAGCTGTTCAGTAGATTTGTCACCTGCAGGTGGTTTCCAAGAGTAGGTGTTGTATCTTGGCAAAGAGAAACAAAAAAATAATTTAATTTATATTCAGTGACATTAGCACCAAAAAACATCATTTATATTTGCATTACTGTAAAAGTGAGCTTACAGCTATTCCCTTTAGGGGTCATCACATCTGCCTCCATCTCACCCTTTCCCTCTGCATGTCTCATACAAAAAAGTGTATAAATGATTACAACTGCTATTTTCATCATAATATCAAAAAAAGTAAATAATTAACATAAATAACTTAGACTGTCTTGTATGTAAGTCTTCCATCACCCAATTTTCTCCAGCTGTGTAATCAATTTCTATGTGTCACAAACTATTTAGTCTCTTTTCAATCACATTGATCATTGTACACTGAGAAAATCAAACATGACATAGAGGCATAGAGGACACAGGAAAAATGTCTTCAAATTTTTTTTTTATTTTACTCCCCCCCCCAAAAAAAACAAACAAACAAACAAACAAACAAACAAACAAAAAAAGCATTCAGAAGGACAAAGTAGTGGGCCGAAAGACGTAAACTAAATATAACTCTACTTGAAAAGTAATTTCCAGAAATGTAACTAAGCAAAGCAGATGCAACTTCACTCAAACACTGACCTAAATACAAAGAGACAGCAGGGTAACCTTTATAGCGGTTTGCCCAAACCATTTACACACAATAAACAAAACAAAACAAAAACAAACTCCAATACAAAACAAGCACAAAAAACACAACTAAACCTAAAAAAGAAGAAAAATAAAAACAGTTTATGACAAGCACTTGATTGGTGCTGCTGAGCAGGCATTGTGTTTTCAAAGTCCTCAGCCCTTGGCCACACCTTTTGCTCAGACAGGAAACAGCCACCTCCCCAAACCAGGTAACTCAAAGAAAAAAAAAACATATTAATATAACAGAAACATTTTTAGAAAAAACACGCAATGCCCTTCATAATATCACTGTTAGATTTAAGTACAGACATTACTGAATTATATTACTGAAATAACTGTAAACCACACTAATGAAGAGAATACATGATTTTACCCATGTGTGGCCGATGTCATCACATATGTTAATTGTAGTACAGTTTCTTAGTAACTTTTAATTACCAGGAAACTTAAAGTTGCTAAGGTGGGTCAGCAGGAAATCTCCAGTTTACTTTTTAAAGCAGCAGGCAAACTTATAGATCTGGAGATGTTGCTACTATATCACTGTGTGCTAAGTACATGTTGTGGAGACAGGCAGAAATATGCTGCTCTGTTTCAAATGCCCAATAAGAGGGCATCCATCCATCAGTCCATCTAGTCTCTTCTGCTTATTCTTTTCAGAATCTCCATTAGTGGGGATAGTAATGCAGTAATGTTACTTAATTACTCACTGGAGAAACTAATTTGTTCCACTATTTGATAGGATAGATAGATAGGCGTTACTCTGTCATGTGACCTGAAACGCATTTTCATATAATTACCAGTTAAAATAAAGATGGGGCTACACTCCCACACAATAACACAAATCCCAATCCTTAAATTATAAAAAAGTGACCCACAAACCAAAGGATCAACACGGTTTGTCTTCAAAGTAAATGTTGTGCCTCAGCGCTACACCCAATGTGTTTAAGTAAGTCCAACTTTTAGGAAACTCTATTTTCTCCTCCTGTCATGTTTCATGTTCGTTACAGATCGGGTGTAACTGCGTGGTGTTTGTCCACAAATATTACGTACTTTCAAATACAGCTGCAGCAGTATGCTAGCAACCACAATAATTACTGGGAGAATTTTGTCATCCTGTCGGAAAATTGTTACTTGGGAATTTTTCCCTAGCAACAGGTGATTGCCAGGGGGGTCGCTGAACAGCCAGTGTGACTCCCACTGTAGCAGACATTCCCCCGTTACTGCCATCAACCTGCAGGAGCTCCTCAGAACCTGTGGGGATTTTTGCCTGATGATCCGTGGTTAGCTGGTCAGTAGTGGCCCACTGTGTAACTTGGGTCTTAGCGCTTGTACTGTTTATTGGGTCGTACCTGAGTCACGTGACTTAAAATGACGTAAGTCACATGACTTCATCACCTGGAGAACCCACCTTTCCGTATTAGCTTGGAAGCTAAATACGGAAATGGCTCCTCGAACATATGTTCCGCTTTGCTCCATTCCACTGTTGGTCGGCGTCTTCGTGTTTGTCTCAGCAGGTGAGATTTAACTTTTGGAAACTAAAGAAATCCCCCACAGAGATAAACAGAAGGAGTGTTGGTTTGTAAGCGTGTTTTATTTTTCTGTGGGAAATTTCGTGATCACGTTCAACTTTAGAAAGTGAACGAAGCCCGAGATCACAATCCAAGATGGCAGCAGTGCTTGTAAACATTAGTGAAAGTTTAAAATTTGTAATGCCAATGTTAAGTCTGGGGTGGAAGCAGCCCCTGAGCTAACCACTGTTAATTAGCAGTTATCGGAAAAGAAGGGAGAACACAATTTGTTTTGCTCCCGAGCGGAGACCCACCCATTAACACCCCATGATAGTTTGTCGCCCTGTGGCATAGTCTGTTATTCTGCTAGTTATTCATCCGTAACTACCAATGGTAGCAAAACCACCCAACAATTTAAGTACAAAGTTGCAATCCCAAAAAGGTTACAGTGTGAGAAACATTTCGTCACTCATCCAAGTGACTTCTTCAGTCTCAGCTGACTGCAGGTTTCCCCAAATCTTATAAACAGTACATTTGCATAATGACTGAAGCCAGCTCACTGAAGGAACAATGGGCTGAGAGGTCAGTTTAATAAAAAATGATAATACAGATTGTCACAGCCACTAATCATTAACCAATGGCCATTATCACCATTCACAGAGAGTTGGGGAATGGCTGCAATCACAGCATTGTAAGATGGTGACAGATGTACCCTTAGGCCCCCTGCTCGATTCAGAGATGGTCTTTCCCTTTTCACGTAAATGGCCTCCTTGACTCCGCGCTCACACCAGCGTTCCTCCCTGTCCAGAATGTGTACATCCTCATCACTGAAAGAGTGTCCACTGGCCTGTAGGTGTAAATGGGATTATATCACAAGTCAGCACTGATAATGTTTCACACTCACAATCTACAGTATGTTTTGTAGATAGGGATGTGCTTATTAAGAAAAATTAAAGCAAGTTAAGAAGTTAACTTGAGCTGAAAGTCAGTTTTTAGTGTCATAAGGGTGGCTCTTTTAATCGTCATGGAAACCTGGTGAAAACAACTCCGTTTTCTCTGACTACTTTCTTTACCATAAGCCCTTCGTATGATGCTGATTATTTGCTGAAGGAATATTAATTAATGTTTACCTCAACAATATCCTTAAAAGAACCAAACAGTAGCAATAATAATACTGTTTTTTATTGTTATATTCTTTATAGAATTGTATCATCTGTTCTTCTGACAATGTCTGTGATTGGAGTGAGCTATGGTTAAAGTCAAACTTTATATAGCGCATTAACCTCCTAAGACCCGAACTCTTCCACTGCATGCATTTTTAATTTCTCTTTGATATTTGGACATATTGGGGCCCAATGAATGTAAAAACAAAGAATTAAAAGATTTTTTTTGCATTATTTTTGTTTTTAAGAAAAATCAGAGCCACATATGAGGATATTCGTTTAAAATTTTGATAGAACAGTAGCAGTATAATGTCCTCGCAAGTGGATATCAGGCCCTTGTAGAGCAAAATTCAGTATTTTGGTCTAAATAACCCAAAATGTGATGTCCACATATGTGGACGCCAGGTCCCAGGAGGTTAAAAACAACAACTGTTGGCCAAGGTTCTGTACAATTAAGATATTCATAAGAAATAAAAACAGCAGAAGACATGATAAAAGTTAAGAAAAAGAATGATAAAATTAGAAGATTTGATTAAGAAAATAAAAGTCTTACAAACTCATTCTGATTTTAAAGCCAAGGAAAAAAACTGGTTTCAGCAGGGTTTTGAAAGTGTCCAATGTTGGGGAGGTCCTGATGTGAAGGGACAGTTTGTGCCACAATTTAGGAGTAGAAACAGCAAAGGCCTGGTCAAAATAAATAATAAAATCTTAAAATTAATGAAAGACTAGCTAGCCGACAGTGGTCATAGTTCTACGTTACAAAAAAGAAGAGTAAAGCATGTGAACCAGCAACGTTTTTTGAGCACACACTGAGTCTGAAGCAGAAAGGGTTAACAAAGGAAGCTGATAATCACTGTCATGGTACTTATTGTCTCTGACCAGAGTTCTAGGTTTGACGAAGAAACCCTGACTGTGTTGAAGTGGCTTATAGTAAACCTCTCAGATTAAACACTGTAAAAACATTTTGTTACTTTAACCTGTTAAATAGTTGTTCTGAATCCAAAACTTTATTGATCACAAAGGAAATTATGCCATGTAAGCATTGGTATTGCAGATAACATTGCACAGTGCAAAAAGGAAGTTTTGATAATAGAACATTATTCAGTCAACCTTAGTTTACTTTTCAAGTAAGAGTAGAACAATTAGATTCCATGTAATTTGCATGTTTCTTAGTCTCAACTAAAATGTATTTATTGCAAGAGAACTTAAGACAAGCTGAAACTTTAAAGAACAAACTTGTTTAGTTGATCAGGTTTTGTTCTTTCTTGAATAAATAGAAATAGCACGCAGGAATTTGTACACACATGGATATAGAATAGGTTTAAATGGAGAGGCTGTATCTTACTGAAAAATGGAAGATATACATAAAAAAAAAAACAATGCAGAGAACTCCAGTGCACCAAACACCAAAACACTTATTACAGTTCAAAATTAGCACCTTATTTATTGTAAGTAGGTTACAAAGTGAAACAGCCGGACTTTAGAACAGTAAAAAAATGAGGTTTGACATAAGTGACCTTCACTCTGATTTGCTGCTGTAGAAGTGAACAGTTGTACATTGTACTGTGACCCTTAACCTCTCTGCTCTGCTTTGTTTTGGGTTTTTTTTGTCTTCTTTCAGATCAGAAAATCATCCCAGCTGAGTCTGGACAGAAAAACGTCACTCTGCCATGTCGAGCTCCAAATAACAACATCATCATAGTTATCGAGTGGAGCAGAGCTGACCTGGGAGAGAAATATGTGCTTCTGTTCCGGGATAAGCAGCTTAACCCAGATCAGCAGCATCCATCTTTTAAGAACCGGGTGGATCTGCAGGACAGACAGATGAAGGATGGAGACGTGTCTCTGATTCTGAAGGATGTGACGGTTAATGACACTGGAACATACGAGTGTCGTGTCGTCCAGAGGGGAGCAAAGCGCAGGAAGAGAGGTGTTTTAGATGACAAGCCTGTCAGCATCATCTACCTGAGAGTTGGTCCTCCAGGTGAGTGAGTAGAGTTGAGTGTGTGTGTGATCAGAGGTGAAGCTGCTTCCTGCTTGTTGATGTTTGTTTCTAAAGATGTTGTTGATGAGACTTTGTAGAAAGCAGCTGGTCTGAGTGATGTGATCAGAGTGCAGTAGATAATGTCTGACAGCAGTTTGAAGAGGAAATGGATTCTGTTCTGTTCTTCACTCATCACCTACCTGACAGCTGACACCTCACACCTGTTTCTCACCTGCAGGTCAGACAGGAGGAGATGGTGAGCCTGGATACACTAGAGGACGTTTTGGAATGATAGCAGTATCAGGTTTTGTTTTTGTTGTTTTTGTTGCTGTTGTTTTGTTGATCTACAAACAATATAAACAACAGAGTCGGGAATCACGCTGTCCTCCCGCTGAACCACAGATTCAAATGTCTAAGAACTTTATACAGCTGAATTCTGAATCTCCTGATGATGAACACAGAGACAAAAATGATCTGAAAACAGGCAACGGTCTCCAACACTCCACAAGGAGTGATGTCACTCTGACTGCTGAGGATGAACTGCTTCACCATCCTCACCAAACAGCAGGACAGCGTCCATAGATAGGAGACACAGAGGATGGATCTGTTGGACTGATTGTTGGTCTGACTGTTTCTGCTGCGATTCTTCTTGTTGCTGTTGGTTCAAAAAACATAAACACCTTCCTGTTGAACTTCAGCTTGTTTGAAATGTCAGCTTAACTGTGATTCTGGCGTTGTTGTTGTTTTCAGTCTTCCGGGATAAGCAGCTTAACCCATCGACAGCATTAGTCTTGTCACAGAAAATGTGGAAAGACAGAAATCAATAACACTAAATATCTATCAGGTACATGTCAGACACATCCAGATTTTAGGTTGAATTTACATTTTATATCTAAAGAACAGACAAAGTTCTTTGGATTATAGACAGTTAATATCTGTCTGATAGCATTCAGGATCAATTGATCACAAGTTACTTGTTTGACTCGTTTTTAAGTGTAAGTACATTAAAATTAAACCGAAACATTTCGTTTTAGCTGCACAGTCCGACATTTTCTCCCTATGACCTGGAATGATTCAGGCAGTGGGAAGCATATGCTTTATTGAACGTTACCTTCCATGAAGGCAACTCTTCAGTCTGTTACTGTCTAACTGTTCCTTCACATTAAATATTCCAGGAGGTTTTCACATATTGGTCCTTTGTTTCTTTTGTTTTTTTAATGCTAATCGGTGTGGGTTGTTTGTTGTCTGTTTGTTTTTTATCAAACTGTGACTGTAAATAATTTTAATCAGAAGCTCTCTGACTTCCTGAACATTGATGGAAATTTTATTGCAACTTGAATCAATCAAAAATAAATATAAACGTGTGTAAACTATGCTTGTTTCCACTTCATAATTACAGTCAGTTGTGCATGTATCTGTGATAGTATTGACTCAATATAACATGCCCCTTTTTAGTGAGTTGTGCTGTTATGTTTTTCTTTCAAGCACCATGGCGATATATTATAATCTTCTTACCCATGTATTAAACAGGAACTCTAAGAGATAAACAAGCCTTCAAGGTTTAATATAAAAACCAGAGTTGAGAGGTTATTTGGATGGTAAATGGGCCAGATTATGCATTCAGCATTTAGTTGGGTGTTAAATGTATCCGTCAATACACTTAAACTTGCACCATTCTCCCTATCCTGGTATTCTAAAAAGTACTTAGTGGAAATATTAAACAATATTAAACAACCTAACTAATAGGGTTGCCAACTCCCAGAAAAAAAAAAAGGGAACCACCCTCCACCTCATGATGCTTAATCAGCGTAATTGACTTTAATTTAATGCATGTGTAAAACAAATGCACAGAAATCAATTATTTTTCTACAATAATTAAATAGATTCAACATCTTTCTTCAACAGAATTGCAGACTGCACAGATGGTACCTTCCCAAAGGAAAAAGTACAATATCTTACTAGGGTGTATATTAGTCTTAGTTACTATATACAATAATGGATTTCTATACATTTTACATCAGATGAAAAATTTTGGTTGTAAGATTCAGATCATTATTTATTAAAAACTAGATATTTAAATTAGAATAAGAACGAAAACTATTTCTTTGTTCCCCCTGTTGAGGATAAGTGATGAAAAATCTTAAATAAAACTGCAACTACCAGGTGAGTGTGTCTTTTGAAGTGAGGTTTATTAAAGAAAAGTGAAAAGAAAAGCACTTCGGTGGAGAAAACAGTCAGATCAAACACCAAACAGTTTTCTGAGGATGGACACGGCCCATATAACTCTTTTATACCTTCTCAAACAAAGGACATTCCACAACTCTTTACATGTGGGCCATCTCACGGAGGGCTATACCTTCAGCCCCATCCTTAAAACCTCCTCCCTCACAGAGGGAATTATATGACATATGACCTTGTTTTCTGCTTGGCTGTCACCTAAGGATTTACATCCCTGATACGCAGGAGTCTCACTATCTGTTCAGTGTCTCTCATTACAATGGCCTCACTGTGTGTGCAGAGCATAAGGCCCACTTGTAGTGCACACGCATACAATTAAGTGAGAAAGTGACATCACTATCACTACTGTGATATGATTAAAATTGATTTAATACATGAGAAAAGAAATCTGCTTTCACAGGTATAATAATACAATTAGACATTCCTGGAATGGGAACAAAGAACTGGGGTGCAGGGCAGAAGAACAGCTAACCCCCATGCCCAGGACAGTAAGCAAGAGGTACTGAGGGTGAGGTGCAGACAAATCTCTGTGTGATCTCTACCTAGATAAAGCAGGAGTAGGGTAGGCGGAGGGTTACCCTGGTGCAGGTGTGCCGCAGCGGTCAGTGGAAGAATTCGCGAGTTTCTCTGTGAGTTTCCCATTACGTCGTAGCACACTCGGTGCTTGCTTTGAAGTTTAGGGTTTTTTTTCACTGTAAAAATAAGTTTTCTTCCCACGCACAATGCTAACGGACGCTAATGTTTTTGTCACTTTTTATGTAATCAAACTTAAAGTAAGGTCAGTACTTCCACGCTTTAAACGCTGCACGCTCATACTCTCTCCCGCACTCGATATATGATCCACTGTTGATCTGCACACAGCTGTTGTCACAAACGTCACACTTGCTTACGTCACTGTCATGAGACATTCTCGCAAAATAAATCACGGTTTTAGTAACGCAGTAACGCAGCGTTCCTACGGGAAAGTAACAGTAATCTAATTACCGTTTTTGCAATAGTAATCCCTTACTTTACTCGTTACTTGGAAAAAGTAATCGGATTACAGAGGGTCATCAAGCCATGAAGGCTAGTGCACCTAATTCCTACAGGTGTTCAAACTTTTCTGAATTAGTTAGTCTGTCTGCATAAAAGCAGTGTTGGAGCACACTGTGGTACCATACCAAAGTTGTGTGTTGCTACAAAAAAAAAGCAATTGACTAAGTAGATATTTTGATTCATCAAAATTTAAGATCTTTGGTTCATCACGCAGGACGCCTTCAAGTAGGAGAAAGGACGGTTCCACAGTGTGTGACATCAACTGTCAGACATGGAGGAGGAAGTGTGATGGTCTGGTTTCCCTGATTTCGACGCAACATTGTAGAGGCATGCCAACCAAGACAGCCCTATATCATCCAAAACCTTTAGAAACTCAGGGCAGACCTCATCCACCCCAGGGGCTCTGCCACCAGGGAGTTGTTTAACTGCCTCAGCGACCTCACCCCCAGAGATTGGCTGGTCATCCCCTTCATCCTCAGACTCTGCTTCCTCCATGGAAGACGTGCCAGTGGGCTTAAGGAGGTCCTCAAAGTATTCCTTCCACCACCCAAAAATTTTCTCAGTCAAACTCAGCAGCGCTTTACCCGCAGTGTTGTGGATAGGCGTAGCTTTGGGTTACGTGGTGTCGGTAATAGTAATAGTGATTGCTATATCACCTGTTCACGTCCCGAGGGAATTTTTGTGAATGAGCGGGTGATGGGGGAAGTCGACTTTTGCTGACCGCTCAAGCTTAGAATGTTTTTGATCACTGTTTTTCTACAGATTTTTAATCTTTTTAATCTGGAACTTTGACTTACGTTTTGAACAGCGGGCGCGTCAACATTATTCCCCTATTCAGCTGCTCGGCGACTCAAAGGCTTGACAGTCGTCAATACGCAGTATTCCCCTCCTGAGTTGCCTGACGGTTTGCCAGAATCTCCTTGAGGCAATCTGGAAGTCTTTTTCCATGGCCTCTCCGAACTCCTCCCACAGAGTTTTTGCTTCAGCCACTGCCTGCTCCGTGTTCCGCTTTGCCTAAGTCCCACAGGCTAACCGACCCTAACTTCTTCTTCAGCTTGATGGCTCCCCTCTCACCTCTGGTGTCCACCATTTGGTTCGGGGATTACCACCACGACAGGCACCAACCATTTTGTGGCTGCAGCTTAGTGCAGCTGCTTTGGAAATAGAGATGCCGAACATGGTCCATTCGGACTCCATGTCTCCAGGCTCCCTTGGAATGTTGTTAAGCTCTACTGGAGGTGTGCGTTGAAGATCTCGCAGACCGGGGCCTCTGCTAGACGTTCCCGGCAAACCCTCATTGTATGTTTAGGCGTGCCAGGTCTGTCCAGCGTCCTCCCCACCACCTGATCCGACTCACCACCAAGTGGTGATCAGTTGACAGCTCAGCCCCTCTCTTTACCTGAGTGTCCAGAATATATGGCCTTAGGTCTGATGATACGATTACAAAATTGATTATCGACCTGCGGGCTACAGTGTCCTGGCGCCACATGCACTTATGGACACTCTTATGTTCAAGCACGGTGTTCATTATGGCCAAGCTGTGGTTTGCACAGAAGTCCAATAACAAAGCATCACTCGGGTTCAGATCCGGGAGGCCATTCCTCCCAATTGCACCACTCCAGGTCTTGCTGTCGTTGCCCACGTGGGCATTGAAGTCTCCCTGTAGGACAAGAGAGTCCCCAGGCGGAGCACCCTCCAGCACCCCACCCAGGGACTCCAAAAAGGCTGGGTACTCTAAACCGCTAAACCGCCACTCGGCGCATACACGAAACGATCAGGACCCGCTCACCGAACCAGAGGCACAGGAAACAAACAAACCCTTTCGTCCACTGGGAGAAACCCCAAAATACAGACAGCAAGCCGAAGGGATACAGAGATACCCACCGCCTCTCACCAGGGGCAACTCCAGACTGAGTCAAAGTCCAGCCACTCTCCAGGAGACTGGTTCCAGAGGTGAGCCCGACTATATCTAACCAGTACCTCTCAACCTCACGCACTAACTCAGACTCCTTCCCCAACAGAAAGGTGACATTACATGTCCCAACTGCCAGTCCTGGTAGCTGGGGATTGGTCCTCCAGGACCTTGGCTCCTGGTCGCCGCTCTTTAAAATTGTATTTATCGACTATTAGTCTTCCACATCCTGGTCCTCTAAAGGCAGCTGGACTTCTTTTGGTTCTTAACCCTTTAAAGCCGGTCGGAGTGGACACGCTCCATTTTGCGTAACTATTTTGAAATCCCGGTAGCACTGCAACCACGTAAGCTAGCACAATAATTTTTTTTGCACAATGAAACCGGAGGAGTTGTACTTACATCTTATGCCATCAGCTTGTCCTAGGTCACAGTTTCCTTCCACATATTGCTTTGCAAAAACTGCATAAAAAGCACTTGCAGCAACAAAAACATAATATTTCAGAAACACGCTTTGCTGATCCGATCAGCTGTTCATAACACTTCCCACGTTGGAATAGACGTCAGCGCGAACTATCGCATATCCGCCATGACCTGACTGAAACCGGAAGTGACGTCATTTTGCGGAAATGTAGTTTTCTACCATCGGGGGCTTATGAGCCTATACTTGTGTTTTTAAAAGTTGTGTTTGACTTTATGACTTTCTGTGTCGTTTCTGGGATGTTTAGGACTCATATTGCACTGCTGGAAATAGTTTATTTTGATGCATATGCTGCTTTTTTGCAAATTTGCATTATAATATTTATTTTCGTTTTTCAAGCAGTATATGAAAATTGGTGTATTTCAAAAATAAAACTATGAAGACACTCAAAATAAATTTCCTGTGGTGGGAAACTATTTTGTGCAACTTTTTTGTATTTACAGCTTTGAGGGTTAAGCCTCTTAAATTTCTCTAACTAGAAATATATGTTAAAAAAACAAAAAATATTTTCAATTTTTTTGTAGTTTATTGCACTTTTTTGCAATTTATGTAATTACTATGCACTTAATGCATACATATTATTAAAATTTGGGCTATAATAGTTGTATCGATGTATATCAACTTGAAATGCTCCCAAAAATGGCACCACACCATGTAAAAATATAATATAAGCTCTGGTGGACTTGTTTCTATGGTAGGTCTTAAAGGGTTAAAGAGACTGCTTATCTGTAATCATGAAAAAAGCATAGGAAAATTTGCTCATTTCTATAAATGAGCAAAAAAAAAAACACTTGATCAAAATTTAAATTTGAAAAATATACAACAGAACAACACATATGTTTCACCACACACCTTTCCTCTTGTAAATTAAACTGATCTCATATTTATGCAAACATTAAAGGGCATTATTAATCATTAAATACACCTGGAAACTTACTGGTGCTCAGTGAGATGATCTGCTTGTATCCATGTTAGTATTTAAAGTCCAACGTCTCCCTCTAGTGGCCATATATAAACCATGTGTGAGGATGGTGTTCATGTAAAATGTGAATCATAGTGTTCCAGTCAGTCATCAGTGTGTCTCTGCACAGCTGTAATTAAAATGTGTTCAGCTCATATCTGCCTCTCTCACTGAGGGGACGTCCACTACATGGACATGGATTTTACTTTCATTTTTTTCAGATTTTTATTTTCATCTTTGTGAATTTCTGGGGCATCAAAGATATAGGAAATGAATTACTGCTGTACCATGTGTGAAACAAAATTAAAAAAAAAATGAAATGAAATATAAGATATATTTCGATTAATTTAAAACAGTGCTTTCTTATATGTTTCAGATTACTGGTGATTACTGTTCCTTCATCTATTCTATTCTATTCTATCTTTTCATCAGAAGTGGTTTAAAGTGTTTGTTTGGGTTGTTTTTTTTCCACAAAAAGCCAATCCACGTAATATATTTCACTAAAAGGACAAGAGAATAACCCACAACTGCATATGAACCAATAGAAAAGCTTGTGCTCAGAGGAAGAGGGCGGGCTTTACTTGGTGTCAGTGACAGAAATGAAAAAAAGCTCAAATGAGTGAGAAGGACGATGAAGGAAACATCTGTGCTGTGTCTGGTCTGTAAGTAGAATCTCTGTGTTTGTTTGAATTCTTGTACTTTGACTGTCTGCTCTCCTGATAACTGATGATGGAGGAGAAGACATGAAAAACAAATCAGGCTGAATTCAAGTTCAAAACACCACGAGGACCAACTGCAGGTCTGAACTGACTCTTTATCTTTGCTCAGGAGTCGAGGAAACACAGCAGGCAGTGAAAAGATCAAATCATTCACTCGTTATATCAACACAGCTGCACAGTGGACATAAATATATTATTGTAATTTTAAATATTTGGTGCATACTCACAAGGTAGCCAGTTAAGACAAAGAGCTGCTTTTTAGATAAAGGTGGTGCAGGGGAATCGTTCTTTATGTTCACCTGAAATCAACCTGAGTGTCATTTCTCTTTAGTTCTGATCTCACTGCTGAGCTGCACAACAAACCAAGGTCAGTAATCTTCTTCTGTCACAGTTTAACCCTGATAAATGCTCACTGATATGACCTGATTGGGTTCATGTTTCAGAATTAACTTGTTATATAACATAAGTGTAACAGATCACAATTGTTTTTCATTTTAACCCTCACAGCTCGTCTGACTGTGAGTCCCAGCAGTTCTCAGTTCTATAAAGGAGACTTTGTGTCTCTAAGCTGTGAGGAGGACGACAGCTCTGCTGGATGGACTCTGAGGAGAAACACAAGCAACCTACAAATGACTCAGTGTGGAGATGGGTGGGGAGAACAAGCTAGTTTAGTTAATTCTTCCTGTAACGTGAGTTATGTCTTTCCACTGGACAGTGGAGTTTACTGGTGTGAGTCCAGAGAGGGTCCCATCAGTAACATGGTTAACCTGACAGTCACTGGTAAGCTGAGTGTGTGGAGTTAGTGTTGATGAAGCTGTGTGTAAATGGATGAAATGCTGTAGTTTGTCTCTGTGTTGAGGTGGATCAGTGATCCTGCAGAGTCCTGTCCTCCCTGTGATGGAGGGAGATGACGTCACTCTGCTCTGTGAAACAAAGACCACTCCCTCCAACCTCCCAGCTGCTTTCTATAAAGATGGCTCCCTCATCAGGAAGCAGCCTACAGGTCACATGACCATCCAGCATGTTTCCAGGTCTGATGAAGGCCTCTACAAGTGTGACATCAGCGGTCATGGAGAGTCTCCATCCAGCTGGATCACTGTCACAGGTGACACACTCACCTGTCTGTGTTTCTGCAGCTTTCAACATTCACAATGTGACGACAACTTAATGACTGTGTTTGCTTTATTTTAGACAAACACACCACCACACCTCCACCTACATCCACACCTCCTCTTGGTTCCACCTCCATCAATCTTCCTCCATCACTCTCTCCTCCTGTTCTCTCAGTGTTGTCATGTGTTGGATCAGTCTGTGTTGTGGTTCTACTGGTGTTCCTGGTTCTGCTGGTGAGACGATGTGTTCACAGGAAACCTGAAGGTGAGACTCAGACTTCCTGATCTTTCATGTCTGAGTTTGTTCAGTAGAATAAAGGAAACATGAAGGTGAGACTCAGACCTTTCTCACACATTTCTGGGACCAGGAATCACAGATTGAACCACCCAGACCTGGGCATGACTGATGCCTCAGCATCCTCATTCTTAGAGGTCAAAGGAGCTTGCAAAGAAAAGCGTCTGGACTTCTTTAAGTTACTTGAAGACGTTTCACCTCTCATCCGAGTAGCTTCTTCAGTTCTAAGGTCAAATGGTGGAGAGTCCCAGAAAATCTGGGACGTGAAACGTCTTCAAGTAACTTAAGGAAGTCCAGACGCTTTTCTTTGCAAGCTCCTTTGACTACGATGACCTGGATGACTGAGAACCTTCACAGACATATTGCCGTTCATTCTTAGAGGCCTTTCTAGGTTGCTCCTGTGCAATCACACAGACTTCTAGAAGTTCAAGACTATACCTAGTGTCCTACACCAAGAATACCAGACATTGTGACTATGAATACAAGTGAGTTTACCAGACTCAACATGGGTCTCGATAACCTTCTGGTTCCTAATGCTACAGAGTTATTTAATACTGATATACTGATGGATCACCTAAAACAGGAGGAAACTCATCTTGCTAATGTGATGGATTCAACAGAGAGATACTGGATCATTTGATATATTTGCTTTATAAATCAGGTCTTCCGTTCCTCCTCAACACTTTTTGACCAAACAGTGTAGCTGAGTTTAGATATGCGTGACATGTGGAGTGACTGAGTACATTGCCACATTAAACGAGGCCAGAGTTATGCAGAAATATTGGCTGTCAACCCGGAAGAATGTACACCCTCTTTGACCTATCAGAATAGTTCCAGTATGAACTCTGATGTTATAGCTAAGAAATACACATCAACAGCAAAGGGCAAAGGGATCAGATCAGAAACTGGCACTTCCTGACAGCTCTGTTCAATTAAAGTTACACCTAATTCCATTAATTTAGACTGGAATTTCAAAAATATCTATCTCAGAGATGCAATACTACAATATGCAATACTATATGTGTTGTTGTAATGATTGTGGTCTGTGGTTAACATGAGCTAACAGCTCTACAGTGGTTCAACATCCTGTTTAGGATTAAAAAATAAAAAGCAACAAATAAAAAACTGCTGCAGGTGTGAAAACCTAGCTGAACAAAATTCTGTTTATCTTAGTATTTATAATTACACTGAATCTAAATGATTTTTTTTATTTAATCAATTAGTGGTTTCTGACTTTCTGATATGTTGATCGAATCTTTCTCATGAGTAGTCATCAGTTTTCTATATAAATGTTATTGTCAGTTATTTATTAATGAATCAAATGCTTTTTGTGGAAATGTTTCTGCAGCAGCCATTTCTATTCAATCAGCTTTGCTATCAGCTGTATGACCTGCACTGATGTCTTCCTTGTTTGTTTCATTCTGCAGAGAATGCTGAAGTCCACTCAGCAGTGACAACAGACAAGGTCACTTATAGACAAATTATCATCAACAAGAAACAAGAAAATTCAAATATGACAGGTAAAGCTGATCTTCTTCATCTCCATCATGGTCTGTTTTTACAGCCAGATACTTTGATTTACATCTGAGTTAGTAGGTCAATTCATTATGTTTACTTTGTGGGTAGCATGCTAACATTTCCTAGTAAGCACGAAGCTGATGGGAATATTATAATCTTTATTGGTTCTTAGATTTTATTGGCTGCTTTTATAAAGTCCCCAAAATTTTAGAAATTAACAAGATAAATATTTTGTTCTTAAAGCTAACAAGCTGTTCAAGTAAATAATTACACGATTTTTTTATTTTTTTTATTCATTTCCTACTATTTCTGGGTCCAGATCGCACAGGCAGCAACCTACAGTTGAAGGAGAAATATATACAAATCAAGATAAAGGCATACAATAGAGAACAGATTTGCAAAGTGTTTTGAAGTAGTGCAAATAACTTGTTCTGAGTAGAGTTGGTGTGTGTGAGGGGCCTGAGTGATAAGGGTTATTTAGACCATGGCTCAGACTGGTGGGTGGGAACAGTCTCTGGGGGATAGTGTTTGTTAAGAGTCCAAATGGCGCAGACAAGAAGCTGCATTATGAGATCATTTTATTAACAGGCTACCTAACACAGACTTTTAGGTGGCTGGAATTTAACCATACTCTAGAGTCTCCTAACTCTTGGATACTCTTTGTTCATTCTACGTATGAGAACATAAAGCAAGTCCATTGTTCAATGACCTGGACAAAAAAGACATTGTCACATCTGAATCCAAGGCTTGCTCAATAAGTTTCATGGGGGGAAAATGCTCCAAAATTTCTGGAAAATCAGCAGTTGGAGAACAAAACCAATCCTAAACAAAAATATAATGATGCTGGAAACTTGGTCTTTGGTCCACCCATTCCTGGGATATTTGAGTCTTCCCTGGTGAAGGCACAGTCTCCTTTACATGCAAACAGCTGCAGGAGAGAGAAACAAAAAATGACATTTTATGAGTGGGTAAAAATGACCAGTTGACTAAACTATTTTTTTTTACCATATGAATTCCCTTGGAAATCACCACTTATTGATATTTATTCATAACCACTGCACTAAATAAGGATAACATGCAAATTCCAGGACCACTCTTACTTACCTATTCCTTACATGCAGTCAGTACACACAGGGTAGTAATGGCGTGGACACACCGGTCGACGGCAGACATGGCACCTGTATCGCGTCTGCCTGTCCAAGCCTGTGGGGCAGTCAGCACACCTCACTAAGGGACCGCTGCTTTCTGCTGCCACTGGTCCTGCGTCACCTTCAAGAGTGCCAGGGGTAGGAATGTCGAGCACGCTACAGATCACGACTCTGAGTTGACGTGACAGATTTGAAGAGGGGAGCCTCTGCTCTGCCCATGGTTTGATGAGTGCCAATGCCAAAGCCTGCATATAAGGCCTCCTCTGCATTTGGTTGTCACCTCTCTTCATTGCATTCTCATTGTGAATGATCCATGAGTTTATCACACCAGCATTGATCATGCCATAGAACACGCGAAGGGGCCATCTCTTGGTTTTTCTTCCACAACCATAGTGAGCGCACATCTGGTCAAAAGTATCGACACCTCCCTTCGTTTTGTTGTAAAATTCAATTACTTCAGGCTTACGAGTGGGTCCTATGCTTGGTTGTGTATGCATGGATGACAGGAGCAGTACAACCTTCTTTTTTGAAGCTTTGTCAGGGAGGAAGGACACCAAGGTTAGTTCTTTGGTAAAGAGAAATGCACTGGAGCCTGGCGCGTGATTTTCTTGTTTGCTTTTATTGTTCCCACTAAGGTCATGCCACAGTTCTGCAGCAGATCAATCGCCAGTGGCACAGAAGTGAACCAATTATCAGCGGTCACATTCCTGTTTGTATGGTGATATTGTTTGGTCAGCTCCTTGGTGAAATGCTGGCCAAGACTTTGTCCATCCTGTCGTTGTGTTACAAGTATCCCCAGGTATGGTATTCCTGTCAGCAGGTACTTGCTTTGGGCATCATTGGCAAGGACAAGCTTGATACCATATTTGGCAGGTTTGTTGGGGATGTACATTCTAAATGGACACATTTGTCCATGGCCTTGTCTTTCTTGCCGTGTGTCAGGGTCATCAAATCGGAGACAGCTAAGGAGGAATGAAAAGCGACCCTCAGACATAGCAGCACGGTACACAGGTGCAGCAGTAGCAGGGTTCCACATTTCTTTAGTAGACAAATGGTTGTCCATCTGGCAACCACTAAAGATACAAATCCCTAGCATTGCACGCACCTCTGCTGGGGTTGTTCTCTGGAAAGTAACTGTTATCTTCCGATACTTCACAGCTTCAGCATCAATACGGATGTTCGTCCATGTCACAATTTCGTCTATGATTTGGTCCTCAAAAAATAATGTGAAACACTTCTCAGGGGTGTCAGCATTTGATGCTTCTGGTGTTGGTCCTGGTGTAAAAGCAGGCATGAAAATTTCGTGCAGCTGTCCTGGTAGCTGCCAATGTCTGAGGCCGAGAACTCCACTGGAAACCTGTAAGACTTGTTTTGGAGTCTCACAATATAGGCCATGTCATCATTCACATGGCGGTGTCCTCTCCCCCTGTGACCCACATCAGGCATGTCAGGGACCGCATCAGGCGTGGCAGGGGAAGTAAGATGGGCAGTAAACCTAGAGGCAACAGGTCCTGGGGTGGGAATTTGTCTGGTGGTCAGTCTACTTGAATCATGATGTCGCATTTTTTTTCTCTGATGACTTGAAGTGCTAGGCTCAAAGCCATTACTATCACTGTCATCATTGCCCGGTTTTGGAATGTAGTCCACGTCACTGTCGCTGTCATACATCTCTTCTGCTTCCACATGATCAACATCTTAATCACTGCTTTCCCTGAATAGAATCTCTTCTATTTCCTTTTGGGTCAAGTACTTCAGTGGATTCCTTTTTGGCATTTTTTCCCCCTAGAGGAGTGCTAGAACTTCACCAGCTAGCTATATTGCTAGCTATTTGCTGAAAGAAATAATGTGCACAGTTATCTAGCTAGCTACATAACATAGCTTTTAGATAAAAAAAAAAAGAAAAGAAAAAAGAAAAAGAAATCTAATCAGCTAACAATTGCCAAGTTAAACAAACCTTACCTATGTGTTACGCACTAGCTGGGATGCCAAAGACACTAAACCTGCAACAGGGTGACAGCTGTAGTTGAAGAGGGACAGTAAATATGGTGAGCCTGAATGTTGTCACCCTTGAAATGCGGCAAGATCGCCTGATTTTATACACTAACACTATCACCGGGTGAAATCCACCCAAAACCTACTTTACCCTCTATCACTATTGCCAGGTGGAATTCACCCGAACACATGCCTGTAGGAAAAAGCGGGATTTGGGGTAGGGAAACACCCACGTCTTCAAAAATGTCAAACACAATGCTGAAGCTACCCAGGGACCCACCACACTCAGACAAACGCAACATATTGAAAATTATGTAAATACATTTGCTCGGGTGAAAATCACCCGCCGATAGTGTTCTAGGGTTAAAATAAAACACACCTTGGGCATGGAGGGACCACCCAAAGGTCTTCCAATCAAAAGCCATTGTGTCAGACTTTTGAGCAATGTTGCAAAGGCATGTTCACTGAGACAGATGCACAACACCCAGAAGCTTGAGAAACATGGAAGCTCCTCTTAGGTGTCATAGCAACCTAGCTAAGTAGGAACATAAACAAATGAATACACCTCAGACAGGTATTGTAGATAGCATCAGAGGGTCAAAGCATCAGCTACTGGTAGACAGAACTGTACACCTAAGACCAGATAGACCAGACTCTAGCACCAGACAGACCCATCTGAGCACTTCTGTACTGACCATAGAAAATCCTTCTATTCAGTACACTCCACACAGATACTGGAGTGTTTGGGCGCATATAACATAACAGGAACTATAGTGTTTTCTTCTAAAGGCGTATAGAATAGTCCTGTAAGTTCCCAAGTTCCAATGGGAGACACCACTAAAGGTGGTTGAGAACAACAGGGCTATGGTCTTGTGAGACCTGATTCCAACCAGTGATCGTTTTCAAGTGATGGTTGAAAACGATAGATGTGGCAATAGATGTGGCAATCCCAGTGGACAGAAACACCAGGAAGAAGGGCCATGAGAAAATAGAGGCTAATAACACAACTGGAGCAGATGTGGAAGATAAAGTCCACAGCGGCCAGAGTAGTAATACAAGCACTGGATGCATAACCCCCCGTAGAGATGTAACCCCCAAAATGTAGCTGTGTAAATATAATATAAATATGTAAATATGTAATATAAAATGTTAAATGTTAAAAATCTGTGGTCAAAAAACACCCACAGAAACCAGCATGTAAATTCATGTAACATCCTGTTTTGCATAACACATCCTTCACCTGTGTAGCATCAGCCCATATTTAATCGTGTGTGTGTATTAACAGCTAATCTACTGTTATATAAAACACTGAAGTCATCACCTAATTATTTATTCATTGTTGTGATGAGCACTTGTGCCACAACAATGGTGAACAATCAAAGCTGACTACAGCATGTGTTCATGACCCTGAAGGAAGGATGTGTTCATCACATCAACTGTCAGTGATGTTTTAAGAGGAATCAAATATCTCAGAATTGTTTGGTTCACATGTGGCAGGTCAACAGGTTTTGGCACCACATTTGGCAGTGACTAATGGTGTACTCTCAGCTTCAAGTCCACCTTACCTGGACAAAATTGCAGGTGTGTTGTGACTTTTAAGCAGCAATATAACTGAGCATTAAATGCCACAGTAGTGTTGATTGGGACTTAGTAAGCAACTTGTTAACAGGAATAATTCAATGTCACGAGATGTCTAAGGAGACAAACTCTTGACACTTAACCCACTTTTATACAATGAATTATTTTGACTTCTTTCTGCATGTGAAACCACAGAAGCAACTTCCTGTTGTTGACACCGGTTAACTGTAGTCTGAGAGTGATGAGACCTTTTACCACAGTGTGTCCTGGTTTGGCTAACAGAAGTGTTCATGTTGTGAGAACAAGTTTGCTTTGTGCTCTGTGGTGAAGTGTCTCAGTCTGCATTAAAAGAAGATGGCATTTTTGTGGTCTTCTGCTTGCCATGTTCACAGAAACACCCACCGGTTCATTCTGGTCAAATGTTTTTCAGCAGAGGTGGAAAAAAACAGTGAAAACCCACACCTGTGTATAAAGGTTAACACTTAATATCTGAATAAACCAAAAATAACAATGTGCTACCACAGCTGTAGTGTAATACTAAAACAGTACCATTGTACATGCAATTATTTCTGTATGTTTCAGAGAGTGATTCAGCTGCCGTCTACTCAGCAAAGAGAACAGAAGCCATCAGTTATGGAGAAATAGCTGTCACACCAAAGAGGACCAGAGGTACAGCTGCTCTTTACCTTTAACTTTGGACACAGCCAAGTGAATATTTCCAGACTGTTTCCAGTCTTTTTGCTAAGCTTATCTCAACTTAATTCAGGATATCAAACCGTTCATCTCTATCAGAAAAGTGGCTGTTTTTCTACTATTTTAAACAATTTGTTGTAAGTTAATAAAAAAAAAAAATGAATGAAAATGAAATATAAGAGTTTCACATTTGTCTTGAGATATGTCTCCCATTTTGTTTAAAGATAACTCAGCTGTCAGTTTTTATTTGGTAAATACATTTTTTTAGTCGTAAATAAATAAATAAATGAGGTCCAACGTCTGCTTACTACTTGTTCTACTTGTGAATGTTCAAATCAAACATTAATTTCAAATAATCAGTTAAAAGTTCATACACTGACATATGCACCCCCACAGGCATTTCTTCTGTGCCAACCACTTTTCCACTCTTCATGTTATTAATAGTTGCCCTCACATCCTCATCACTGATTCTCTGCTCTTCCTGATTGAATAACCCTCCTCCTCCCTATAATTTTCTTGATTTTTATTATATTATTATATATATTATATTATTTTTATTATTAAAACCCACTTTTCTTAAACAATCAATGAAAATGACTGATGTGTTAAAAAAAATGGTTTGAAAGCAGTTGTTTTTTTTTTCATTCACAACTCCTACAAGGAACTAATGTGGTCATCATAGACATTACTTGTGGTGTACCACAAGGTTCAATTTTAGGTCTTCTTTTATTTTCTGTTTACAAGTCACTTGGTCAAACGTTAAACACCCACATCTCATTTCACTGCTACACCAATGTTCACCATTACAGTCTCAAGCCTCACCGACTGCTCACCAAGTGAACACAAACAGAAAAAGAGAGAGAGAGAGAAGCTAGAAGTATCAATTATATCTCTTTTTAATTCCATTTTATGCACATGACCAGCTAATTGTTAAAGGTCTGTCTGTTTCAGGTTTGAGTTGAGTGTGAAATTTATTTAAGCAATTGAAGTGTGGACACTATGGAAGCTCTGTGATTTGTTTCTGAGCTGGTCCCCAGTAAAGACTGAACTGAGACTGTGTGTGATGCAGAGAGGTGGAGACTGGAGGTCTTGATTGAACTACAAAGCTTGTAATCATGTTTCCTGTTGTTTGAACTGTGTGTGTTTGTGTTCAGACTTTAAACCAGAGCCAGACGTCGTCTACTCTTCACTGAAGTAGTCCACCAGTCCAACCACTGATGTCCAGCTGCTGGTCTCTAACTGGTCCCCCCAGCAGCTTAGACCAGAGTATTCTGATTCTGATTCCAATAATTTGATGATTTCTGGCTGCTTCAGTCTGATCCAGCCCAGATGCTGATTACTAAGTTGCTCTCTGTACATTCTCAGACACTGAAAGTTACAAAAACTTGTGAATGGGAAAATGTGGCATACTGACTAAATTGCTTTGAGTGTCCAGTAGTGTTTTAATGTGACCTCATGGTGGCAGTGTTGTCTCTCTGTTACAATTGACAATGACAATAGATACTCTGGAATAAGTGTTAGAAAAAAACCCCATTAAAAATAATTATTATTCATTTAAAATTAAGCATTACATTATCGTTAAACTGACTGCTTCTTCTAACTTTTGGGCTATTAATATGTTTGTCCTCAACACCACACAGAACATTTCTAACCTGTTTTCTTCAACATATCTTTCTGTAGTGAAATTATCCAGAGATGATTCATAACCATCTGAATATTCATTTAACACTAACTATATTGGCTTACACCCAGGTTACCTGGATGGTGCAGGGAACTACTTCAGTGCTGCTATGCCTGTAATCCCCATGTAATGTACAAAAACTTTTTTTTAAATGTATCTTTTATTGTACCTCAAATTATAGCTTCATAATGATTACAGGAGTGGAAAAATTTTATTAGGATTTTTATAACACCCAAAATAAAATACAAACAAAAAGGTCAACTGACAGATGGACACTGCTGGAGAAACTGTGGGGAAAACATGGCAGATCATTTCCATATATTTTGGAAATGCCCAATAATCCTGTCATACTGGAGTGAATTGGTCGAATCAATTTACTTGGTGACTGGTCTCAAACTAAATTTGGATTTTTGTACTGTGTACTTGGGCGATATCCCATCAGCAGCCTCCTTAAAGGACAAAAACTTGATAAACATCCTGTTGGGAGCTGGCAAAAAAGCGCTTACCAGGAGGTGGCTGGAGAGAGAGCCCCCAACAAAGAAAGATTGGATAGGAATAATGGAGGAAATATATAGAATGGAAAAACTTACTTTTTTTTTTTAACCTCAAAATGGACCAATTTCATAAAAATTGGAGGAAGTGGGACAGATTTGTTGAAGGTGGTAATGTGGGATGAGATATTCACGCAACTACTGGAAGAAGGAAGGTCTGCTAAGGACGTTTTTTTGTTTTTTTAAAGGTAGTTTATAAAAGAGACTGGAAATACCCCTTTCCGAATATGATCAGGGATGGACTGTAAAGTGCTGAGTGGACAGTAGTAAAAACCTAATGACATGGGACCTGTAAAGAGGTGGAGGGGAGCTCCCCCAGACCGAGCAGATCTGCGGGTTTCACTGTGCCATTAAGTTATTGTTAGAGCGTAGTATCTTTGTTTGTTTGGGGGGTTTTTTTCTGGGGGGGTGGGGGGTTTTTTTTGTTTTTTTTTTTGTTTTTTTTTTGTTTTTGTTTGTTTGTTTGTGTGTATTGCTAAATTAAAGTACCTTTTTATAAAAGAGCTTATGAGGTTCTCAGTGGCAGAATATAATCTGCAATAAGACGTTATTTTTTAGCAAAGGCAAAGGAAAATAAGAAGGTACAATCTGCACAGAAATTAACATTTGTGAGATATAGAATGAATTTTGATTTTACAAACTTTTCCCTTCCTATTTTTTTCTGTTTCCATATCAAAGCTGAATGATACAGGCTGGCGGTCCATAAAGATGACTGAGGCTCAAATTTTGTATCTCTATATGTAATCATGAGAAAAGAGGGATTTGTGTTTGGTCTAAACATACCATGAGAGAAGAGAGAAGCGATGATCATGAGTTGTTTGTTTGGTTTTTTTACTGTTTTTTTTTTTCCATGTGGACGACTGTCATAATTACAAAACTTTTAATAAAAAAAATTTTTTAAAAAAGAGTTTACTTAGTAACAGGTGACAGAAGATGGGTCAACAGGAGGACAAGTCCACGGGTATCTCCAGGGCCTGAAATCATCGTCTTATTTGGGAAAAGATGTTAGAAAGAGGAACTTCTGTGTCTGAACTCAGCTGTAAAAATTGTCTCGTTGTCTGTACAAGATGCAAATGATGTTCTTAGAAATACAAAAATATGTTATAGAACGCAAGAGGGGGCGTCAAACCCTGATGATATATAAACCATTCTCTGTGTATTTTTGGCAGAAGAAGTCCGCAGATGTGATGCTGTGTCCTTCTTCCCGCACGTGTGTTCTTAATAAACTCTTCATCTGATTGCACTCTACTGGGGCCTCCATTGGTTTGTTTTTGTGCCACTTGTCGAATTCGGGACAGTACATCGCAGAATCGACTTAAAGATTTTGCTGTTTGTCTTTAAATCTCTGAATGTATTAGCTCCATCTTATCACTCGGATCTTTTAACAAAAAAACAAAAAACAAGTAGCCCTTAGGTCTGCAAATAAGTTGCTTCTGACAATGCCCAGAACTAGAGGGAAAAACAGTGGTGACCGAGCTTTTGCGATCGCTACACCCAAACTCTAGAACAGTCTGCCCCTTCACATTAGGTCTTCACCAACACTCGACATTTTTAAAACCCGGTTGAAAACACATTTGTACTCTCTAGCTTTTAATCCGACTAGTCTTTTATATTCTATGCATGTTTACAATTTTATCTCTACTATGTACAGCACTTTGGCTCAACCCATGTTGATCTTAAAAGTGTGCTTATTAATAATTTTGTTTGTTTGTTTGTTTGTTTGTTTAAGTGAATGAGTGTTAGTATTATATAAAAATACAACTAAAATTAAACAAAATTTGATGACTTCTTATGCCCAATTTCACTGATTTGAATTGTTTTAGTGTTAAGTCAAAGGAAACCTTGTACATTGTAAGAGTCATAATTTATTTTGTCTACATTTGTATTGTGGTCATATCTTGGGTGTATTCAGTGAGATAGAGTAGTTTAAACATCATTGACATATCAATATTTTATCAGGAGCATACCACATATTTTTCACAATGTAGAATAATTGCAATGTATAGTTGTTGTTAATTGCTAAATTTACAATATAAGTTACAATATGTATATTAATGTTTCACTACAAGACAATATGAAAAACTTTACGAATTGTAATATGGATGGATTATGTAATATGAACAGAATAAGATGATAGACTGTAATCACATTTTAATGTTTTTTTATTGGGTACTGAGAAAGTTAAACTCTCAAAGCCAAAATTAAGAAATCAATGCTTTTTTGTGTAGATTAAATATTTTATCATATTTTCTTACATCATCCTGTTTCACAGACATTTCCTCTTTAAGCAAAACTGTTATGAATGTGTTCATATTTGATTGTGTTCCATTAAAATAAGTTTAAGACAATAAGAAATACCATATTTGTCTGTGAAACAGGATGTTGTAAGAAAATATTTCATACACACAAATATAGCACTGGACAGCACTCACAGAACAGCTTGATCTACATAACAAATGACATTTACTTATAAAAAGTTGGTCTAACAACAAGAAAATGTGAATTTTAGCAGCTCTGCTCTGCTGTTAGCAAACACAGACTTAACTGTTTTAATAATAAGAGTTTAATCTGTTTAAGAGTTTAACCTAATATTCAGAAGTGAAGGAAGAAAATCAAATCAGAAATCAAAAATGTAATTGGAGTGAAAAATTATTATTTATTTGTGCAACTGAGTCATGTCAGTTTGTTGGTTGTGGTTTCGACATGACGAAAACCACATCAGGGGGCGCTGCAGCTCCCTCAGCATCCTCGGGTTTTGCTATAATTTCAAGTGTTTGCTGACTATATTAACTGTAAATGGTTTATTTTCTAGTGTTGATTCACTGGACGCACAGAGGAACAAAGTGACCTTGTGACGTTGCTTATATTGGTCACACTTTGCTCCTTGTCTCTTCTCTCCTGCTGAGTTTCATCACATTTGTCCTGCTGTCGTTTAACTAATCATGCTGACGTGTTTCAGTGGAGGAATAATAAACTAGAAAAGAAGCAAAAATTTTCATTATCAGTATCTGGTTAATATCCAATTAATCATTTAGTCCTTGATGAATTTACTTTTACTGAAGCTCATATGATGATATGCACTGACACACCCAGAGTCCAGCTGTACCAACAACAAACAAACACTGAACCAGTCTGACCAGGATATACAAAACTGTGGATTTTATGAAATGTGACACTCTTTATGTGACTCACTTCACCACAACCACAAAACTGTGTTTAGAGATTCCTTCAGATCTTTATAGAGGAAATGTCAACATTCAGAATACTTGGAAACAGAGTTTAACAAAGATTTTTAGCCCTGAAAATATCATGTATGTATATCCTGAACTATATGTATGAGGGCACAAAATGATAGACATATTTTAACCAACACTGCTGTTTAGTGCAAGGGTATGTAATTTCCAATATATATGTAGTATTTAAAAACCTTTAATAAATGATTGTACAAATATCCTCAGCTGATTCTGAAGTGGTCAGGTGGGAGGTGTCACAGATTTTCTGTCTGTGAGAACTTATTTACACAAACTTTGTACAGATGAAAGTAACAACACTGTTACACTCAACACTGTTGAGTAAAAGAGAAAGTAGTTACATTTGACTGCTCCTGGTCACATGACGACCCCACAGCAGTTAGTGCCCCTTATTTTGATTTACAGAGTTTTACACTCGGTGCCCTTCCTGACAGTCTTAAAGTGATTTGTGTCTCCAGCTGGAATCAAACCAGCAACCTTTACGATAATCAGTACACTCTGGAGGTACAACAGTATATTTTAGAATAATTCCTTTGACATTTTCTGTAATGTGTGTGTTTAATATTAACTGTTCTTCTTTTATTTGTCTTCTCTTATTAGTGTCTATATTTATTGGATACAAAGACACCTTTGACTTTTATTATTATCATTTTGTCATGAGACCCTTCATTCATCATTTATCTCAACTCTAAACACACAGACAGTCTGCAAAGTCTACACATCCACCTGTGCCAGAGAATTAACTTCCTGTTGCTGTCACCTCTCTGCTACTTTAGGTGTGTTTGTGGTATTTGTTTGTCAAATACACGGCTCAGATCCAGTCAGCTGAGTCAGTCCGGGAATGCTATGAAGTCAAACTGGTCTAAGGTGTGTCGTATTAAACAGCTGACAAGGAAATACGGGTTCGATTGTTCACTGGGGCTGTTTAGTGCAGCCAGAGACCAAATCACTATCGTCAAAGTTTGTTTCCTTTCTTTTTTCTATTTGCTCTCAGTGGATAATTTTTCCATCCTGATGATCAGAAGAGTGTTTGAGGGTTTCAGAGATCCTTCAGAACAACAGTAAGTGTTTAAAACGACGTCTTTCAGTCTTTTAGATAATCTGACAGGTTGATGAAGTCTGTGAGCTTCAGTGGATTAACAGATTGTTCATGTTAATCCATCTGAACCAGGATTAAAGCTTCACTTTCCTGGTTACTGATGAATGTCATGTGGAGTTAGTGTGAAGCATCTGATTTACTGTTGGCTGGTTTCATCTGTGTAAACACATCATATGAAATTATTTCAATGTGTTTTAATTCAAAGCTGTCAGACTTTATCTGACACAATATAAAGAAGAAAATCAACTCAATGACAAACAGGAAATGTAGTGAGGGCACTATTTATGTTGGAGATTCTGACATGATCCCTGATTCAGCTCCTGGGATTTTGAGTTGCCGTGAAGATTTCTCTTTCAGTCTTTTCTGTTTGGTTTGTGTTTTTGATTTTTATTTGGCTCAATTTTAATTGCTTTATTGTTCTAATAGTGGGGTGTATTTCTGACAATACTGAGTGTTTGTTCCTTTGTAGTTTTCATAGGACTGAGTTTCAGGCTTTTTACTCCATGTTTGGCTTCCAGTTTGACTTCATTGTTGCTGTTTTTATGGTGACTTTCTGCTTTCTGTTTTGTTTGTCTTTTATATCTTTTAGGATTTTATTTGGGCTTTTGGAATTTATACGATTTGTTTGGGAGGAATAATTTACTTTTTTTTCTTGTGTGTTTTAGTGTTAATATAACTACTTTTTGGATTATTCCTTTTTTTTTTAATTTGACATGCACAAAATCATACAAAAGACTCAACATTATGTCTGAGATTTGTTTTTAAATGTTTTAATTTTGTATTTGTTGTTTGGTCGAGGTGTAAAACAGACTATATGGAAAGCTACTGCTCACCATTTAAAGGAATGCTCATTTCAGAATCAGAATCTTATTGCCAAATCTTGAGCAGGATTACAACATTAGGAAATTGCTGCGGCACTTAGTGCAAACATACTGTCAGACAGCACTTAAATAAACATAAAAATAAGAATTAAACGTGCTAAGTAGATAGATATAGTGGGGCAAAAAAGTATTTAGTCAGCCACCGATTGTGCAAGTTCCCCCACCTAAAATGATGACAGAGGTCAGTAATTTGCACCAGAGGTACACTTCAACTGTGAGAGACAGAATGTGAAAAAAAAATCCATGAATCCACATGGTAGGATTTGTAAAGAATTTATTCGTAAATTATGGTGGAAAATATGTATTTGGTCAATAACAAAAATACAACTCAATACTTTGTAACATAACCTTTGTTGGCAATAACAGAGGTCAAACGTTTACTATAGGTCTTTACCAGGTTTGCACACACAGTAGCTGGTATTTTGGCCCATTCCTCCATGCAGATCTTCTCGAGAGCAGTGATGTTTTGGGGCTGTCGCCGAGCAACACGGACTTTCAACTCCCGCCACAGATTTTCTATGGGGTTGAGGTCTGGAGACTGGCTAGGCCACTCCAGGACTTTCAAATGCTTCTTACGGAGCCACTCCTTTGTTGCCCGGGCGGTGTGTTTTGGATCATTGTCATGTTGGAAGACCCAGCCTCGTTTCATCTTCAAAGTTCTCACTGATGGAAGGAGGTTTTGGCTCAAAATCTCACGATACATGGCCCCATTCATTCTGTCCTTAACACGGATCAGTCGTCCTGTCCCCTTGGCAGAAAAACAGCCCCATAGCATGATGTTTCCACCCCCATGCTTCACAGTAGGTATGGTGTTCTTGGGATGCAACTCAGTATTCTTCGTCCTCCAAACACGACGAGTTGAGTTAATACCAAAAAGTTCTACTTTGGTTTCATCTGACCACATGACATTCTCCCAATCCTCTGCTGTATCATCCATGTGCTCTCTGGCAAACTTCAGACGGGCCTGGACATGCACTGGCTTCAGCAGCGGAACACGTCTGGCACTGCGGGATTTGATTCCCTGCCGTTGTAGTGTGTTACTGATGGTGACCTTTGTTACTTTGGTTCCAGCTCTCTGCAGGTCATTCACCAGGTCCCCCCGTGTGGTTCTGGGATCTTTGCTCACCGTTCTCATGATCATTTTGACCCCACGGGATGAGATCTTGCGTGGAGCCCCAGATCGTGGGAGATTATCAGTGGTCTTGTATGTCTTCCATTTTCTGATGATTGCTCCCACAGTTGATTTTTTCACACCAAGCTGCTTGCCTATTGTAGATTCACTCTTCCCAGTCTGGTGCAGGTCTACAATCCTTTTCCTGGTGTCCTTCGAAAGCTCTTTGGTCTTGGCCATGGCGGAGTTTGGAGTCTGACTGTTTGAGGCTGTGGACAGGTGTCTTTTATACAGATGATGAGTTCAAACAGGTGCCATTCATACAGGTAACGAGTGGGGGACAGAAAAGCGTCTTACAGAAGACGTTACAGGTCTGTGAGAGCCAGAGATTTTCCATGTTTGAGGTGACCAAATACTTATTTTCCACCCTGATTTACGGATAAATTCTTTACAAATCCTACCATGTGAATTCATGGATTTTTTTTTCACATTCTGTCTCTCACAGTTGAAGTGTACCTCTGGTGCAAATTACTGACCTCTGTCATCATTTTAGGTGGGGGAACTTGCACAATCGGTGGCTGACTAAATACTTTTTTGCCCCACTATATATACATGAGTGCAGGTGGTGATCAGTGCCAAACATGGAATGATGCAGTGAACATGGTGTAGGGTCATGTGTTAGTGGTGGGAACAGTCATATGGTTATTGTTCATGAGTCCAACAGCAGAGGGGAAGAAACTGTTCTTATGGCGAGAGGTTCTGGTGCGAATGGACCGGAGCCTCCTGCCTGAGGGGAGCAGGTCAAACAGACTGTGTCCAGGGTGAGAAGGGTCAGCTGTGATCCGAGCTGCACGCCCCAGTGTCCTGGAGGTGTACAGGTCCTGCAGAGATGGGAGTCTGCAGCCAATCACCTTCTCAGCAGAGCGCACAACACGCTGCAGTCTCTGTTTGTCCCTGATAGTGGCTCCAGTGTACCACACGGTGATGGAGGAGGTGAGGATGGACTCGATGATTGCAGTGTAGAATTGCATCATCGTCCGTGTTGGCAGGTTGAATTTCTTCAGCTGCCTCAGGAAGTTCATCCTCTGCTGGGCTTCCTTTGCTGCTGTTATGAAAATTTTAACAATAACCTGCAACACACCCAGTGAGCTTGATTTGAAGTGGGTTTAATAAACACATTGCAATGTGGAGAAAACGTTCAGGTCTAACACCAAACAGTTTTCTGAGGAAAGACACCGCCCATGAACAATTTTATACCTTCCCAAACACTGTCAAATAAAGAACGTTCCACAGCACATCATGTATCTCTATACCTTCAGTCCAACTCATCCTTGACTCCCCCCCCAATCCAAGGAAAGTTATGACCACCCGTCACCTCCCTACAAGCAGGATGCCTGTAGACCTTCAACTTCATAACAGGGCCCCTACCTAAACATCCGCATCCCTCGATAAGCAAAAAGAGTCTCACTATCTATTTAATGTCTCCCTTACAATGGTCTCACTGTGTGTGCAGAGCACAAGGCCCCTCTGTAGTGAACATGCATACAACTAAGTCAGAAAGTGAAATTACTATAACTAATGTGATATGATTAAATATGTGATTAACACACAAGAACTGAAATCTGCCACCACACTGCAGAGCTTACTCAACTCTCCAGGTTTTGGTCATAGGTAAGAATGTTTTCCCAGGATAGTTTTCAAAATTTGAAGCTGATTTGGGTTCAGTGGGTCACTTTTCTCATATGTGTCTATTTTCTTTCTGCAGCCCATGTTTGATACACCCATGTGACTGATGTTGATTTGTCACATGAGGCTATCATGTGAATTTCTAGCTAATGTCCAGCCAGATCATCTTTGGGCTGCAATTTGTTGCTTTCCTCTCAGCTGATGCTGCCAAAACATTTGTAGACGTGTCTGCATTTCTGTCATTCCTGTCACGTGTTCGTGCTGCAAAAGTCAATCAAGTTTAAGTTGCAGTAATTCGGCATCTATCTAGCTCTAATGTAGAGTAACTTTAGTTTTGTTTTTTTCAGTGATGGGTCTGATCCTATGACAACTGGGATAGGCCCCGCCTGCGACCCTGATAAGGATAGGCTGAAGAGAATGGATGGATGGAAGTGACAGGTAATTTCAAAGTACATGTTTCAAACATCTCAACAAATATCAGAAAACACTGTTTCAGGGATGGACTGTTTCTCATGGAGCGAAACTCAGTGAGAAAAGATGTAAGAAAGAGAACAGGAGAGATTAAAGATTATTCTTCTCGAAACTAAGGACTGCTTAGGCATTGCTGTTTAATAAACTAGTGCTATGTTACTTTTCATTACTTTTTCAATATTTTCAAATTTTAAAAAATGGACCAAGCTATCAGATAACCAAACTCTCAGCGAAAGCTAGCCTACTCTTAGCTCAGCTTTCATATCGGAGTGTTTGGATTTTATTGAATTTTATCTGCAGTTCACTGAAATCAAAGTTTCTCTGTGACTTTCAGAAGTTAAACCCCAGTTCCCCATCATCAGATCAGTAAATAAAAACCCAATAATACGAATCTCTGGAACCCAAATCAACCTGACATGACTGCGTCAAATAGCAATTTTTCTGCAGTTTTCTCCTGAACGGCAGGCGTCACCACTTAGATTAAAACTCTGCATCAGCTCTTTTATTTCAGTAGCAAAAGTGAAGACAGGAAGTAGAGAACTCAGTTTTTTGTTTTTACCAAGGGGGCGTGGCTTTGTTCTGACGTGTTTTGTGTGAACTGTGTCTCAATAAAAAGGGCAGCAAGGGAGGTTGTGGTCGAGGTCATTTTCGTGGTGGACACAGACGAGGCCTCCCTTGCACAAGTGTTTGATCGATCGACTGTCTTGTTTTCTTCATGATGAATAAGTCTCTAGAATTAGCGGGGCTTGTGGAAACACAGACCCAACAGGCCATGAGTACCATTCACAGAGAACGGTGGAATAGCTGCAATCACAGCATTGTAAGATGGTGACTGATGTACCCCTAGGCCCCCTCCTCAGTATTTAAGGTTTGACTCTCATCATGCACTGGAGCACAAACTGGGTGTCATTAGGACGCTACAAAACAGAGCGAACACCATCCCCACTGACACAGCGACCAGGGAGGCAGAAGAACATCACATCAAGAAGGCCCTGAGTAAATGTCGTTATCCCAGCCGGACTTTTGTCAAAGCTGGGAAGGCGCCTAAAGAAATCTCCAGCCGATCCAGGAGAGAAGGACAACCGCTGCCCAAGCGAAAAACTGTAGTGATCCCGTATGTGTCAGGAGTATCGGAGCATTTGAGATGCATTTTTTTCTAAACACTGGGTCTCTGTGGCTTTTAAACCCAAAAACACACTGCGCCAAAAACTGGTCCACCCCAAGGATCGGGTCCCCCGACACAAACAGAGTGATATGTATGCTGCCAGAAAGATTGCCAGGATTTATGCTATGTAATGTACTGTTTATGAGATTGGGGAAACCTGCAGTCAGCTGAGGGTGAATACGTCTCTTGGATGAGTGACGAAAGGTTTCTACTACTGAAAACGCTACGTCCAGATGAACAGAATCAAATTTAGTGTAGCACCCTCAAGGATTGACGTACGCACAATGTAGTTATAAAACAGGGTTTATTCTGGTCTTGGCAACCCGTGAGAACTGCTCACGGACAAAACAATAAAACAAAAACATCACATCAAAATGCGCTCTTGTACGTAGTGTCAATCAATCAAAAATCCTTAATTACAGAAAATAAACATTTAAAATACACAAACCTCATGAGCTGTCATCCAGGAGGTGCTAAATAGTCCTCTATGGCCTTATTGCCTTATCTTCCATCTTCTTTGTCAATTATTTCCACTCTTTAAACGATATTTTCTCCATGTGTGGAGCTACCTGTGAGCTGCAGCATGCAGACACCATGTGCGCTAGCAAAAGAAAAGTGGCTGGGTGGAGACCCAAACAGCAATGCTGTACCCTACACAGTTCACCACCAGAAGGCGCAAAGGAACAAAATCCAGACATACAGCTTAAATATCAAATGCAACAAACATCAAATGCAACAAAAATCAAATGCAAAAGACCGTTACATTTAGGGATAGACATGTCGGTCAACTGGCGAGGACTGCGCACCATAACAGAACAGGTGTTCTGTTATGGTGCGCAGTCAGGATTGAGTAAAAATAAATCAAATCAAAAAATCATAATGGAAAGCCAAAACAAAAACATAAAACGTTTTTAACTCCTTTTTAACATAGTCATCAGAAATGATACAAAAAACCAAGTAGTTTACAGAGTCCTCCTTTCTCCATGGTTTGGGCTTTTCAGCTGTGGCCACACCTCTTTCAGACTCTTCTATATTTATACCCCAAAAGTTGCCTTTTAAAGTTAAACCTGGAGGTTTGCAGCTCACAATATGACTTCAAAGTTCAACTGGATCTAAATTGAGTCAGGCTACCTTTACCAGTACACAACATAACATAGACATGGCAGTGTGTGTGCATGCTCAATCATCCAGATGTTACCGCGCCAGATCCGCGGCCCCGAACCGTAGTAAGGAAACCTCTGGCAGTTACTTGACTCGCAGCCGGCAACAGCTTACTATACAGGTCAACTCCGCTAGCAAGAAGATCGAGGGAGGCGTAGGAAACTGCTTTACCGAACCTTTATTTCTCCTCCAAGGCACGAACACCGCGTACAGTGGGCTGAAACAGTTTACTCACAGCGGGCATCGCCGATACAACTTTGGCTGCCGAGGGAGTTATTATATTCCTTTTATTTACTTTCTCTTCGTCTCTTCTGTATGTGGCGAGACGAGGTTGGGATATAAAGTAAATACTCTTCAGTTTTAAAGAACGACAACGCCACCCTGGGAATTTCACCCAGAGAATACTGGAAATGACACTAAATCACCAAAAAGGCACTTAGGTTCGCTATACTCAATCCAGAGACGAGGTTCAATAATAAACAAATTGACAATTTATTGGTAATTATTTAAAACACCAAATAAAAGCATAATCATAAATATTCAAGTACAAATATGCTTAAAAAGGTATTCAGAGCTGAGGCTTACCAGTGGAGGGGCAGGGATGCCACACACAACTAAAGAAAGAAAACACACCAAAACACAAGTGCAACACACTATCACACACTCACACTAATAAACTAGACAAGGCAGGTGTGTACACTCAAGGGATCCCACCACCAAGGCACCCTAGTCTCCTCCACGTCGGCACTCCGCATCTGAATAAAAGAAACAAAGAAAATTTTAATATATTACAACAAACTAATGTGTAGCACCGGGGGATAACCCAACTGCAGGACCACACTGGTGATCCACAGCTAGAAAAAGGGCCTCCCACCAGTGGTGTAACAGAGAATCCAAACTACAAATCAAAAAGCAATAAAACAACATACAATCTGAATAAAACTCTAAAATCTGGAGCAAACGGAATCGCCGTACTGCTCCAACTTGCCGTCCACACGACGATAAGTTAACAGTCAATCAATATGCACGCCAGCTGACTCCGATAACCGGCATGCATATGGCCGTTGTCCACGCTGACGTCCACTGTAAAAGCTGACAGCAGCAGGGAAAGAATTCTCACAACGGGAACAGACGGTAAAAGCACAGCAAGGCAAAACAGCAGCACTTCAGTTCGCGTAGCTTGGCGCAAAACTAAGGTCCACACTTCCTGCGAAACATAATAAATAATTACTATAAAAGAACAATAGAAGGCAGAGAGCGTAACAAAAGTTGATTACGTACCAAGTAAGCCGGGTCACAGAACGTAAGCAGAATAGCTCAGAGGAGGCTTCTATAGCTACGACCAGCCGCGATGGAGACTTTAGAGGAGTAACCCACAAACGATCTCTACCACACCGAGGAAGTCAGGTGACCAAAAAGGAGATCACAGGCAAGCGATGCAGAGACACTCAAATGGCCACTACTTATACCAGCGCCCCCTAATGGGCCAGGCTGAAAGTGGGTTGGACCGAGGGATAACATTCATCCTGCCACATGTAGTTAACCGTTACTTTTCTTTTCCTTCTCCGCTCACCCTCACACACCCGACAGGCAGTTCCGCTACACACACCCGCATACATTTCCCATCAGGCTTCACCCTTAAAGGACCATGCCTGTAACACAGATAAGTAAATCCCAAAAGGTTGATTCTGTCCAACATATTTGTTTTTAATATGAGTTTAGAAGAGTTTGACAAAGAAAACCCAACAGATGTTTCAGAAGACATTTTTCCTTGTATATTAAGGCTCGTGTACTTGTGCAAACATCAAAGAGCATCAAACTCAGTTGTGTTGAAACCTCAATTTGATGATCTGCTTGTATCCATGTTAGTGTTTAAAGTCCAACATCTCCCTCTAGTGGCCACATATAAACCATGTGTGAGGATGGTGTTAATGTAAAATGTGAATCACAGTGTTCCAGTCAGTCATCAGTGTGTCTCTGCACAGCTGTAATTAAAATGTGTTCAGAGGGCCTCAGTGTCTGAATGGTTCCAGTTCAGCTCCATAACAGCAGCGTCCCTGGTTTGATTCCTGTGTTTCAGCTCATATCTGCCTCTCACTGAGGGGGACGTCCACTACATGGACATGGATTTGTTCATCAACCAAACTACAGATCACTGAGAGCAGAGGACATAGAACTTGTTTCTGAAATTTCTTTCCATCTGTGTGTTTATATCTTGCATTTTTTATAAGAATTTAGTTACCCACTGTGTTTGAACCAATAGAAAGCTGGTGCTCAGAGGAAGAGGGCGGGCTTTGCTTGGTGTCAGTGAGAGAAATGAAAAAAAGCTCAAATGAGTGAGAAGGACGATGAAGGAAACATCTGTGCTGTGTCTGCTCTGTAAGTAGAATCTCTGTGTTTGTTTGAATTCTTGTACTTTGACTGTCTGCTCTCCTGATAACTGATGATGGAGGAGAAGACATGAAAAACAAATCAGGCTGAATTCAAGTTCAAAACACCACGAGGACCAACTGCAGGTCTGAACTGACTCTTTATCTTTGCTCAGGAGTCGAGGAAACACAGCAGGCAGTGAAAAGATCAAATCTTTCACTCATTATATCAACACAGCTGCACAGTGGACACATGACTTTACTGGGTTAATTGAATGCAGTGGGAAATTTCTATATAATCACAGTGTAGTCAGTGCAAATAGATGTAAATCATTAAAATAACTCTAGAAGCTCAATTTCACATAAAACTTGTGAAGAAGAGTCTAAAGTTTGTGGCCACTTTAACGTCAGTACAGGCTTTGCAGAAAAGTGTGGATGTGGTGAGAAGTGTTAAAAAATATAAAATAGAGTCATTTACAATTTATATCTACAGCAGAAATGTCACAGAGGTGGTGGTTAGTGTATGTGTAGGTTTCCTCCCACAGTCCAAAGACTTAGGTTAGGTTAACTTCTGATTAGTGTTTTTGTAATATTACCGGCCACTCAATGGCTTCAGACTTCAAGTCACCAGCTGGTCCCTTCTTTCCCTAATGGCTCAATGATTAGGAGAATATATAGACTGTTTTTCCATTTTTTATTGAAGCATGTTGCATCAAACATGGAGTTGCTGCTGATTAGCTTGCACTTTGCAAAGTAGCTCTTGACATGCTTTTTTCCTGCTGTCCACCACATGATATTCCGATGCAAATGTGGTATGGCGTGTGCCAGAAAAGTTTGGATGTGGTGAGTTATGTTAATAAAAATAAAATGAAATGATTTATAAATTGTGTTTGACCCTTTAAAACCAGTGGGAGCATGCACACTCCATTTTGCGTAACTATTTTTAAATCCCTGTAGAACTGCAACCACGTAAGCTAGCGCAGTAATTTTTTTTTGCATATGAAACCGGAGGAGTTGTACTTACATCTTATGCCATCAGCTTGTCCTAAGTCATCATTTCCTTCCACATATAGCTTTGCTGTTTGTGTGGAGTTGTTCTTTATGTTCACCTCAAATCAACCTGAGTGTTATTTCTCTTTAGTTCTGATCTCACTGCTGAGCTGCACAACAAACCAAGGTCAGTAACCTTCTTCTGTCACAGTTTAAACCTGAGAAATGCTCACTGATATGACCTGATTGGGTTCATGTTAGGTTTGTAGCTTGAACCCATCCGCTGGAACGTTGAAGACAATATAATTACACTGCTAAGCAAGACACAAATAGGCAAAGTTCTTCATGTTACTCGTGCACGGGAGAGAACCAGACAGAGCGCCGTTCCTTCGCTTGACCCCAGTAGCTCTCGTCCGTCCTCCCATACACTGTCCTTTTATTGAGGTTACATGAATATGCATAGGTTCATTAACATACGACGTCTACATACAAACAAAGAGTACCTTGCCTGTGTGTGTGTGTGTGTGTGTGTGTGTGTGTGTGTGTGTGTGTTGCTGATCAAAGGGTCAAACATCCTTGGTCAGGAAGAGGGTAGCCTCCCCCTCACCCTAGATGGTTCATCCTAGATAACACGGTGAGGAAGTCCTGCAGTTCATCTAAACAAAGAGCACTTAGACTAGAACAGACGCAACTACGTTAATCCAACCATAAAATAATAAGACACGGTATGACCTCTCATGCTCCCAAAGTGCTGTCTAATACACACAAAGTTTGCAGACTATCAAGGATCAAAACCTCTACCAATCTACAACTAATTACAAAACTCTAAGCATATATAAGTAAATATTTCTAAGCATAAATGACAATCAACAATACAAATCTAACATTTCCCCCCTTTTTGACCTTTATGCTTGAAAAGTTCCCAGGTATGAATACCTCATGTCTGACAGTTTCAATGCAAACATTTTTATACTCAGCATATGTCAAATCACCCTAAATTACTGAAAAGGTACACAGTTTAACAAATGTATTAGCAGTTATCCCATTCCTCATTGATCTCATCTCATGGCAAACTGCATCCCACAAACAAACAAATTGTTAATTTAATAGTGAAAATAAGAAGATAACATTTTCAAAAACATCTCAGTTTGGTGGTGCTTCCTCCGGGTGTGCACATCACATGTCTCTCTGCAGAGTGGTTTAAGCTCTGCAGGGCGTCATGAATGTCTCTTCCAGTTGTTTCCATCGTTGTCCATAGGACCAGAGTCCAAATGTATGTAGAATAAACATTCAAACATACCAGTTGGTTTTGTTGTTTGTCAACATGGTTCTCAGCTATTTCCAAAGCTGCAGACCTCTCAGCACTCTAGTTTTATGGCCTCCCATTACCTCACTTCAGGCCTTCGTCCTGTGAGGGGGATATTTATGACTCCTTCATTGTCCTTCATTGTCCATACTCTGCAGAAAACACCTCTGTGGAAAGGGTGCAGGGTTGTCTTACTGCTATTATGATCCCAGCAGCCTTCAGAGTGTCATCGTATGCACAGTACAGTGGCACAGCGTTAGGTGATGTTCATAGGAAACTGCTGTTATCACCACCATAGCTTCTGGTTCCTGTGCTTTTCACAGAATCATGATGTCATCCTCGAACTCCTTCTACGCTGTCGATGGAGCTTGGCACGCTCCTCATCCCCTGAGTGTTTATGTTCCAACGCTGCTGAAGGTTTAAGGCAGAGCACGTCGTACACCTTAGTTGTCTTCCTCAGCGTCAATATTGAATCTTTCATTTTATTTAAAATCTCCTGGAAACTCAGTAGCACAGCTCTCTGTGTGATGTCTGCTGTGCTGAAGATGATCTCTGATCCTCCTGAAGCCTCTCTCCTGGCCTCAGCTCCCATCTTGTGGACGATCCTCTCCTCTATTTTGCAGGCAGTTTCATGGTCCTTGCTGTGGCTCCAAGGTCTGATCTCATGATGGGCCCCAACCAGCTTGACCTTTGACCTCAACCACTGCCTGGGCTGTCAGCTATGCCTGGAATGGTTCACGCTTCTCACTGGGCCTCTGAAGATTTCTCAGGAGATTACTGCTGCACCTGTATTTCCTTGCTAAGAAGAAAAACTTCTATTTGGAGAGCATGTCAACAATCATCAAACCACATTCTTTAGTTCAGTGAACTTCACTTATAGGCCATCAAAGCCTCATCTGAACATGGGTGCACCACTTGCATAGGTTTAATATTTGTAAATAAAACGGCTAATCACACAAATCACTGCAACAATAATAAAAAACATTGTTTAATGTTAATCCTTGGACCCCTCCTCTTGACGCATGGACACACCCATGCGACAACTCACCAAACCTGGATTCCAGTCTTAAAGAAAAAGATTAGCTAGATCATGTCCCAGGCAACATCAGGGCATCTCCTCCGGAGTAGCTCCGTAACCCTGCAATAAAAGATGTTAGTGTGTCTTGCATATTAAGTTTGCTTAACACCTGGCTCTCCCAGGAGCCTGCATACACACCATCATGGCCTGGAAAGCAAAATCTGGAAGTGAAATCAAACTTCATACCTGTAAACAATTGTATCATAAGAGTAATAAGCATTCAACATCAGCAAGACAAGTGTCATGTGCAGGTTTTCTCAAATCAGTAAACTACAATTATTTTCATAAGTCGCCTCAGACATGGATCATCCCATGTACTCAGGCAACATTAATGTAATCAGTGACTGCTCTTAAGCAAAGTCACTCCACTTATATATTACTATTATGGGTTCAAAAGTGGCCAGCAAATGAGCCCATAATAAACTATCCCATAAACACCGTAATCTCTTATTTGTTTTACTCATGTCACTTGTCCGCTTCAGCTGAATCTACTACAGCATTCTCAAAGAAACAAACATTAGCAATACACATTGACTGTGGTCAGACGGAGGTCAGACACAGGTCAACAGATTCTAGAGGTGCCATAAAACACCATAAAGTTAACACTCGCTGTGGAAACAGTAACACTGGTCTCATCACAGTATGTCTCAAACTATATTAATTTCTCCATCAACATATGCCTGTAACTACAGTTTTCTTCACACATAAACCCAGAAATCTTGTAGTAGAGAAACATTAGCCAGTATTCCTATAAATCACATGATCAAACACATGAAGAACCGTAATGCTGTAAAAACGAAAATGCAAATGTTAGCGCTTGCGCAGGTGTATGCATACTTTGTCACAGATATCTCTGTGAGCACACAAGCTAGTGAATGACACACACATAGTAAATTCACAGACACAGAAAATGGCATTTAAAATGTTAAATCATCACGCAACCTCGAGTGTTGCTGTCATCTTTCTGCTTCTGTAAAGGGAAGCACACACAGACTCATCTGCACCCCTGCCAGGCGGGGGTCAACTTCACACAGTCGTGTTACATCAGTAAAGTCTTGTCAGCTTTTGTCAGCTTTTACCAGTCAGTCAGTTTTGTTTTCCTTTCACTCACTCATTCATGCATTCATTCTTTCTTTCTTTGCTGATAGTGGAACCTATCGTCGCATTTAGTTTCCACTCTCAGCAAAATGACGTCATTTCAAAAAGAAAAAGAAGAACTTTAGTTTGGATTACATCGCTGAATCCTTTTGGACTGGGACTGTCATTTAATAATTGTCCCAAATAAGTGGCTTTCTCCAGAGTCCATTTAAATGTGGAGAACTCACTTGGCACAATTTTCTCGACGACGTGTAGCGCTTTTAATTCCCGACGTGCAGATCTGCTTAAAGAACAGAGATTATCAAACAAAACTTTCAGTGCACTGTGAAAGTATCAAAATAAAAAGGCCTTGTTAAGTCATGACACAAGCTCCTCATCTCAGGAGGGTAAATCATACCATTAGCATGGTTTATCATACCATCATACTAATCGGCAGGCTCAACTTCACAACAAAAGAAAAATCATCAGCTAGATTCACTCCAAACCAACCATCAGCTGCACAAAACAACATAACCTTAATGCCTTATTAGCTATGAGTTTAATTACCAGGTCTGTGCTCTTCACTCATTTAAGCCACAGATCTATTTTATTCAATTTTTCCTTTTTCCCTTCATCATAAAACATGTGACATGCTGTCATGCACTTCACAAAACAGTCTGTTCTGACGTATTCAGAGTTGTGTATCTAAATACAGGATTCACTTGCACATCAAAGCAGGAAACTCAGTGTTTTAGAGTCTCCACTCAACACACAATAACTCCAACACATCTCATTCACTCGTGCTAGAATTCAGTCACCTTTCATTAATCTAAAACCGATCAACTAATTTGCATATCAGCTATTAACCCACTAAGTTGACAGGACGACAGAAAAGCATGTTCAAAATAGTATCACAAAAGACAATTTCCCTCATACAGTAAATTACATGTGCTGCCTCAATCAAGCAGGAAGCTTCTCCCAATTTACCATTTTAACAACTAAATTTATTGTCTGATCACTGGTTGGTCAAACCAGGATCTTTTTTCCCACAAAAGTTAAACTGTTGTCCTGCAACCTGGAGAGTCAATTTTTTGCATTGGATAAATTCAGTATTTAATAACAAGTGTCTGCTAAATTGACACTATTTTAACACTGATGAAAGATAACAAGCTAATTTTCATTGCATGAGTGTTTGTGCCTTTCCTACACATTTCTCTGCTATTATTTAATCATTTCTTAACTAATGTGCTATGAGTCCACTGGTCTTTGCATCACACTAAGTGACTTGGACAAGATGATAAACAGACTCACATGCTGAAGATGTTGTCTAATCTTCATAAGCTCTCTTGTGTTTGGAAGTGTTAGTAGGGTTAATGCATGTTCTGCTTGTGTGTGTGATTTTGTATATGATGTATATGTTTTTTATATTTGCATATATCCAGACTCCTTCTCAATTTTCCAACTTAAGCAGTCAGTTTTCTTTTCGCCAGGTTTGCTAACCCAAATTTTGATTTCCCACATTAAATAATTCCTATGTGTTCTCACCTAGTCTTCTCACTCTGTTGTCCTCTCCCACTTCAACAGTCCAATAGCAGGCAGTTTCTCCTTCAGCTTTGTCCTGTCCCTCCTCTGATGCGGTTGATTTTGTGCTAGTGTCTGAAGTGCTGCCGCTGCCTTCTTGAGCGACTTCTTAGCAGCTGCTGCCGGTTTCTTGGCTTTGGCCGCGGCGGGCGTCTTAGCTTTGGTCTCAGTAACCCTGTTCATCTTGAAGGATCCGGAGGCCCCGGTGCCCTTGGTCTGCACCAGAGTGCCCTTCGCCACCAGACTCTTGATGGCGGTCTTGACACGGGCCTTGTTCTTGTCCACATCGTAGCCTCCGGCAGCCAGAGCCTTCTTGAGGGCGGCCACGGACAGGCCGTTGCGCTCCTTGGAAGCGGCCACGGCTTTCACAATCAGCTCGCCCACGCTGAGGCTGACCTTCTTGGGCTTGGAAGTCATCGTCTTCTTCTTCTTGGCCTGAACCTCGGTGCAGGGCGTGTTTATGATGGAGCCTTTCCCACCACAGCGCTGGCACGTTGAACGCATCATGAAGGGTCCATTTCTTTCATGTCGCTAGCCGCATGTGGCTTGCCCGAGTCACTCAGTCCTTTTTGAGCATTTCAACATGCTGTCGCCGCAGACCCTGGCCTCAGATCCAGCAAGTTTAGCGCGCTGATCTCCAAAAAAGTCCCGAAGGCCAGAAAGACGTCAAATAAGTGTCTCGTGCTGAGAACTCAAACAAAAACTCCTCTTCACGCTGCCATCTTGCTCGCCCCTCCGTGAAATTCAACCAATCAGACAGGAAGATGGGTTTGCTTTCTTCTTCTGCTGCTGTTTATCCACATTGCTGCTGCTTTGCTGGGACTTTTTGTGCTCAGGACTTGCTGCTGTCTCTTTATCATGGAGCTGCATTCCTTATCTTCAGGGAGGAGTGAGCTCGCTTGTGAGGTTGAGAAACACATGGCACTGTAAATAAGTCAGCCAGAAACTTGGCCTGCATGTTTCCAATGATGTTAAACTATAACTTTCTTCCGACCGCTGCATGTGGAAAATTGATTCAGGTCTGCTTTTCACCTGAAAGTGACAAACTAAGACATTTCATTATTATCATCACTGCTTAATCAACACACATCTCTCTCTGTGTGTGTTTTTGTGAACAGTCTTTTCTTAAAAGCAGAAAATGAAATTGTAGTTGTTTTTGGCTGATCAACACAAAACCTTTTTCCTATGATTTTTCTTTTTCACTCTTTTTTTTCTTTTTTTTTCGTTACAATAGCTGGTGACCTGCAGAATCACCGCTCTCACTCACAATCAAAGGCAATTACTTTTACACAGCGCACAAAAACACTGTGATGTCAGACACATTCACACTCACTTTTTCATCTGCATAAATAAACCATATGGCTGGAGATATGTGCCATGGTGATCCATAAGCATGATCACCAGTTTATTTAATTATTTTTAATCCAACAAAACAAATAAACAAAAGCATGATGCTGATGCTACACACACACACGAGTCAAGGTGCAGAAAAACTGCTCATGGAAACGCTGCACACTCTCTGTTTCCCTCTCTTTGAGTAGTTCTCAGACAGCTCTTGATCTGATAATGTGTAGCTTGCTCATCAGCTCAAAAAACAAAAACAAAACTGCAACGCGACATCACACAGTAGTTGCATGCTCTGCCCACAGTGGCAAAGTCTTACACTTACATATTCAACACAGCTTCTCCATCATGTATTTTTAGATGTTTCATACAGGGTTGAGCATATTAGTTGTTTTCACAGATGTGCTCTATATCTCAACAATGGCTCATAACAAGACGACAGTCTTCCACACAGGTCAAGTGCCTCTATGCACTTCATGAGTTTAAATATTTACCTATATCACTTCTCCTCACATGTCATTGTACTGAATTTAAGCAACCACAAGTTTAATGTAGATTACTTTTAACAACTATCCACCTCAATGGTTTGGCACACAGGCTGTTAACATTTTGTGTCAGGAAGGGGTGGGGGGAAAGCCACCCACCAGAGCACAGCTGCTGATGTGGGCTGGCCTTTTCCACACACTCTTCAAGGCTGGTGTGTTTTCTGAAAACTTCTAACATTTGAATCTCTTCCATTTATAAGCCTGCGATTAACCGCACGGCTCAGGTCCGCGTGAAACCCGCGCGACCGCATTCGCGTGCACCCACGCAGCTGTGGAGCCTTCGCTCTCTCTCTTTTATACATAAATACTTTGTGCTGCCAGGAGCAAAGTCCAGCACAAACGTCTTTCTCCCTCTAACTCACTCTTGGTTGCTTAGAAACCCATGATAACAACAACAGTCGGTGTTACAGACCACGTGTTCTGCTCCGCACACACTCACACAACAACAACAACAAAAACGACGACGACGACAACAATGACAACAACACAAAATAGGCCTACTCCGGACTCACACCGGACCGCTCGGGACCCTGACCCAGTTGTGGGACGCTCACCCACTCGCGCGACAAAACCCAATGAAGGGACGCTCGGGACACACACCCAGGGCGATTTCAAAACCGGACACTCACCGGACGCTTGGGACCCTTGGGCGATTTAACCAAAACTTCTTTTTCGGGACACTAACCCAGTTATCGCTCCACAAAGCAGCGAACTTCTCAACGCCTCACAAAATGGCGGAGACTGCACAACGACACGGTTATAGAGTCGGCCTCTTTAAACTTACTTGGCGTTGCTTAGCGTGTAATATCAGCCTGAATCCCGCCGATCGCCATTCATCGAGGAGAAAGACAGACAGCGAATCCACAGGAACTTCCTGGCTGACGTCAGTCTTTCAGCGTGCCTCCCCCCCCTCGGTGAATGCGATCCCAGGGATCCGGCATCGAAGGACCAATTAATGTTAGGTTTGTAGCTTGAACCCATCCGCTGGAACGTTGAAGACAATATAATTACACTGCTAAGCAAGACACAAATAGGCAAAGTTCTTCATGTTACTCGTGCACGGGAGAGAACCAGACAGAGCGCCGTTCCTTCGCTTGACCCCAGTAGCTCTCGTCCGTCCTCCCATACACTGTCCTTTTATTGAGGTTACATGAATATGCATAGGTTCATTAACATACGACGTCTACATACAAACAAAGAGTACCTTGCCTGTGTGTGTGTGTGTGTGTGTGTGTGTGTGTGTGTGTGTGTGTGTGTGTGTGTGTGTGTGTGTGTGTGTTGCTGATCAAAGGGTCAAACATCCTTGGTCAGGAAGAGGGTAGCCTCCCCCTCACCCTAGATGGTTCATCCTAGATAACACGGTGAGGAAGTCCTGCAGTTCATCTAAACAAAGAGCACTTAGACTAGAACAGACGCAACTACGTTAATCCAACCATAAAATAATAAGACACGGTATGACCTCTCATGCTCCCAAAGTGCTGTCTAATACACACAAAGTTTGCAGACTATCAAGGATCAAAACCTCTACCAATCTACAACTAATTACAAAACTCTAAGCATATATAAGTAAATATTTCTAAGCATAAATGACAATCAACAATACAAATCTAACAGTTCATGTTTCACAATGAATCTCAGATGTAAAAGTGCATCCTGCTAATGTTTTAATCAGATTCAACACTTTCATGTTTACAGAATCAATATCAGATGTAAAGCTGATGAAATAAAAAAAAAAATATCACACCACTGGTTGGACAAAAGTCTAACAGATCATCATTTTTCATTTTAATCCTCACAGCTCGTCTGACTGTGAGTCCCAGCAGCTCTCAGTTCTTTAAAGGAGACTTTGTGTCTCTGAGCTGTGAGGAGGACGACAGCTCTGCTGGATGGACTCTGAGGAGAAATGCAACCAACCTGCAGAGGACCCAGTGTGGAGCAGAATGGGGAAAACCGACAAATTCAGCTAATTCTTCTTGTAGTATCAGCTACATTCTCACATCTGACAGTGGAGTTTACTGGTGTGAGTCCAGAGAGGGTCCCATCAGTAACATGGTTAACCTGACAGTCACTGGTAAGCTGAGTGTGTGGAGTTAGTGTTGATGAAGCTGTGTGTAAATGGATGAAATGCTGTAGTTTGTCTCTGTGTTGAGGTGGATCAGTGATCCTGCAGAGTCCTGTCCTCCCTGTGATGGAGGGAGATGACGTCACTCTGCTCTGTAAAACAAAGACCCCTCCCTCCAACCTCCCAGCTGCTTTCTATAAAGATGGCTCCCTCATCAGGAAGCAGCCTACAGGTCACATGACCATCCAGCATGTTTCCAGGTCTGATGAAGGCCTCTACAAGTGTGACATCAGCGGTCATGGAGAGTCTCCATCCAGCTGGATCACTGTCACAGGTGACACACTCACCTGTCTGTGTTTCTGCAGCTTTCAACATTCACAATGTGACGACAACTTAATGACTGTGTTTGCTTTATTTTAGGGGAACACACCACCACACCTCCACCTACATCCACACCTCCACCTACATCCACCTCTAACCCTGGTTCCATCTTCATCATTCTTCCTCCATCACTCTCTCCTCCTGTTCTCTCTGTGTTGTCATGTGTTGGATCAGTCTGTGTTGTGGTTCTACTGGTGTTACTGGTTCTGCTGGTGAGACGATGTGTTCACAGGAAACCTGAAGGTGAGACTCAGACTTCCTGATCTTTCATGTTTGAGTTTGTTTACTAGAATAAAGTTCACATTCATTAAGATAACAGTAACAACTTAACCTAAATGTAATCTTTGTTTAGATATTTAATTTATATAATTGTTCATTTTGGAAAATTTTAACAGATGGAAAAGAAGCTGAAGAAGATGACATCATCACTTATGTCATGTACTGTGATGTCAAAACTTCAAAAACAGCCAATCAGACGACGCAGAGGTAGTACTGTGTTTTCTTCATAGAAGAGTTCATGTTGAGATTTCAGCTCTTTGTTATCGTAGTAAACATGTTGATCAGTCTCATCTCTTTTCTTACTTCTCTGCATTGGTCAAAAGTGAAGTCAAAGTCAGCTTTGTTGTCAAAGACCATATGTACAGTCACACACAAGAATTTGAATTGACAATACCTCATGGCCCTCAGTGTACACTAAAGTAATATGAAGAAAAAAAGATACAAATAAAATAAACGTCTTATTTACAACATCACACAATAACATACAATTATATAAACAGCAGTGTCCAACACAATCATAGTGACTGTGGCTATGTCGTGTGCAAGTGGGGGTGGGGCAGTCAGTGAAAGGGTAATGGTGGTGGGTCAGAGTTTGTATGTTCGAGGAGTTCAGAGGGAAGAGCAGTGTTGGGTTTATTAAGGCACAAACCCCGCTGGAACAGAGACAACCAACTTTACGGCAAAACAGGACAAGACGGCGCTCTTTGTCTTTTCTCTCGCAAGGGAAGCCGGCCAAGGTCAAGAGCTCTTTAGTCTTCACTTGAACTTAGCCAACCTGGGCTGACTTCCCCTTCCCTGCCTCTTTAATTGACAACAGTGATTACATGAATATGTAGTTACACATAGTTCGATGGAACACGTGACAGTCTTAAGCGGGCATGTGTGTGTTAGCAAAGTATACGCCTGTCTAGGTGTGTGTTCTTCGCCATCACATACATAGGCATAGTTTCTTATAAACCTTTCCAGATGCCCTGTACAGGATGTGACCTTTCAAAGAGCTGACATGTGTACGTGTGTGTAGAGCAGAAATAAACAGTCTTGCACCTTAGAAGAATAGAACCTTCTGGATTCTAAATGTATAACAGAAAATTATAGCATCAAGGCTGCTTCCTTCATCTCATGTCTGCACAGAAGCTTATAAAACCTAGTAACACACATACACACAATGATTATATATATCTTAGCACAAATGACAATCTCAAAACAGCAACTCTAACAAGGTGAGTGCAGGTGTGGAGTTTGTGTGTGAGACACTCTGATGGATGAAGCTGTTTCTCAGTCTGCTGGTTCTGGCCCGGAGGCTCTTCAGTCTCCTTCCTCATGGCAACATACTGAAGAAGCTGGTGGACGGATGAGTGGCGATCCTCTGAGATGTGCACACACAGGAACTTGGTGCTGCTTACCCTCCACGGCAGCACCATTGATGGTTAGTGGGGTGTGCAGGGTGTGAGTTCTCCAGGAGTCTATGATGATCTCCTTAGTCTTCTCTACATTCAGGGAAAGGTTGTTGTTGCTGCATCACTCGGCCAGATGTTTAACTTCACTCCTGTAGTAGGTCTCATCGTTGTTGCTGATGTGACCTACCACAATTGTGTCGTCTGCAAACTTGATGAAAATGTTGGAGCTGTGTGTTGGTGTGCAGTTGTGGGTCAGCAGCGTGAAGAGAAGAGGGCTCAACACATCCTTGGGGAGCCCCCGTATTCATTGTTCTTGTGCCGGAGGTGTTGCTGCCAACCCGTACCGTCTACTGTCTTCCTGTCAGGAAATCCAGCAGCTAGTTACACAGCAAGGTGCTGATCCCCAGCAGATCCAGGGAATGAGTTGTTGGGGAATGATGGTGTTGAACGCTGAACTGAAATCTATGAGCAGTATTCTAACATATGAGTCTCTAGTGTCCAGATGTGTGAGGGCTGAGTGAAGCTGAAATTGCATTATCGGTCATCGGGAACGACAGCCTGGCTCAGTGATGTATTAAAGATGTCTGTGAAGACATCTGTGAGTTTCACAGCACAGTCCCTCAGTGCTCGTCCTGGGATGTTATCAGGACCTGGGGCTTTGCATGTGTTGATCCTGGCAAGGGATCCTCTGTGTGGGGGTGAGGTTCTGCACCTCAAGAAGAATTTCTTTAGCTCATCTCATAAAGAGGTGGGACCGGCACGCTGACGATACTCTGCCCATCCTCAGAGTATCTCTGCTGCCGCAAAAGCTCTGTGAAATCCTCCTGGAGTACTGCCTTTTTCGCCTCTCTGATGCCACGTGACAGGTTTGCCCTTGGGGTTCTTAGGTTCACCTCATCCCCAGCTCTTGAGGCTGCATTTCTCCCCCTCAGGAGCCTGTAGACCTCACCTCTGAGCCATGGTCTCTGATTGGCCCGGACAGTGATAGTCCTGGTCTCTGTGACATCATCGATGCATTTTGAGATGTAGGCAATGACAGTTTCTCTATATTCCTGTGGTGTTGTCGTGTGTGGCAGCCTACTTAAAGATCTCCCATTCTTTGGAGGAAAAGCAGTCTTGCAGTGCCTCTGAGGATCTTTCTGGCCACACAAATATCGACATTAGCATAACAGTGATGTGATCAGAGGCACCAAGGTGGGGGAGGGCTTTGTAATCTTCTCTCTGGCTGGTGAAAACATTGTCTAAAATGTTGCTCCCTCGCGTGGGGAATTTAATGTGTACTGGACATGTTCACATGGAGCCTCAAGTGAACACTGAAGGAACTGCAGGTTTTCTCAGGTTATGTTTCAGCTCTGAAAAGCTTCCCTTTTGTTTAATGTTCTAATGAAGACATATAACACAACTTCACACAGATGTAGCTGAAGGATAACTGTGGGGTAAATCTTGAGTCAGGGCAACATAACCAATCTATTTACACAAGTTTTATCAGACTTCACTGATGATTCTATACATGCATTTTTTTTTCTGCCAATTGAAAGCTATGAAGCTCCCTGTCATTTAGGTCGGGGCTTTAAAATAACTGCACAAATATCTGCCCAGATGCATGACCAAGATGGCTGCCAAGTATTTGAGTTCAAGGTCAATATGAAGACTGTTTCTGACTCTTACCATGTGAGATTTTAAGAATCAAACATTGAAATCACAATATTTAATTTCATACTTTTGTGATACATTTATTGCTTCATTTAAAATTAGAAATGCTTAGTCAGTTCCATCGAGAACTGATGGTAGTAAGTAAAACTTAGTCAAGTGCAACCGTCTGCATGTTTCATACTTACTGAGTGTTGTTTACTGTGAGCTGGACTGTGTGTTTGTGGTCTGTGGTTAACTGAAGCTAACAGCTCTGCAGTCGTCCAGCATCCTGTTTCTGATAGAAAGAAACACTTCAGCTGCAGGTGTTTCAACACAGAGCTGTTTATTTTAACAGGAGGGAACACGGAGACATAATTTGGAAAAGCATTTTAATAAAATTTCCACACAGATCACCATCCATTCAAGGTCAATATTAATTACATTAAGGACTGTTTCCATTTTATTCAGTTTTCATTTAAATTTACCTTTTTTGATATATATATATTTTTTTACTCCGACATTTTAAACTTGATCTATCTCAGTATTTATATATAATTTTATTTTAAATAAAGTAGTAATTCTAGTATAACAGTAGTCATCACAGCATACCAGTGTGTCTAATATTAGTGCTCATGTTGTGAAAAGTGTTTGATTTGTACTCTGTGGTGAAGAGTGTCAGTCTTCACTGGCAGCTTTGTGGTCGTCCACCTGCCCCGTACACAGAAACACCCCCCAGTTCTTTGTGGTCACTTTGTGTTTCAGAGCAAAGGTGTGAAGACGAGAGAAAAAAAAAACTGTACAAAAGGTGCTGAGCTTTCAAAAAATATATATTTAATCCCCTCATTAATTAAAACATTTTGCTGTAGTGTGATGATGTAGTTTTATAGTTGTGCACCTACAGAAATGCAAATGTGTTCTATTATTTATTACACAGACAGAAATTCAGCTGCAGTCGACTCAGCAGTGAGAACTGAAGATGTCAGTTAAGAACAAACAAACATCAGAACAAGGAGGCCCAGGTACAGCTGCTCTTTATCTTTAACCGAGTCAAGCTAGCTGCTCACCATGTTTCCAACCATCGTGCTAAGCTAAGCTAACCACGTAACCAAATGTTTGACTTTTTAATGTCATTTAATGCAGTTAAAGAGCAAATTGTTTTTGAGCTCAAGGTTTGACTTCTGTGAACTTTAATTAGAGTGTCGACAGCTCATTGATTTCTGAACTAGTCCCAGTAAAGTCTGAACAGGGACTGTGTGTGATGCAGAGAGGTGGAGATTGGAGGTCTTGATTGAACTACAAAGCTTGTAATAATATTTGCTGTTTTTTGAACTGTGTGTGTTTGTGTTCAGACTTTAAACCAGAGCCAGACATCGTCTACTCTTCACTGAAGTAGTCCACCAGTCCAACCACTGACGTCCAGCTGCTGCTCTCTAACTGCTCCCCCAGCACCTCAGACCAGAGGACATCCAAATGTTATTTATATTTTTTAATTTCCTCTATAACCTGTAAAGGCGTTCCATATAAGTTCTGCAGGATCAATAAACTCTGGGATTCCCTCTTTGTTCAATCTTATTTTTATTTACCGTGAAATAAGGAATAAAAATTAAGCTTCAACTGGCACACTATAAACAGCAGGGACATCATTCAGCGGGTGCAAAACAAAGTAAAACACCAGTACCGAACAGTACAGTATGTATTGTGCATTTTCAGTTGCACTTTATCAGGAAGATATAAGTATAGAGAAGGTTTAACATGGTGAATGTTTGACTAGTGTTCATTACCCTGTCAATATTTATAGTCTCACACTCAGTGGTCTGACCTAAAGTAAAGAAATGAAGTGTTTTAGTGTGTGATAAAGTATAAATTGATAAACATGAGATCATCTGGATCACACTGCCTGAATCAGAGCTCCTCTTGTGAAACCTCTCAGTGAAGCTTGAAATAGTCGTGAATGACTTTTAAAGTTTTCCGCCATCTACTGGTGAAACCAAATCAAAACAAATCAAATTCAAATTTTATTTGTCACATACACAGTCATACACAGTATGATATGCAGTGAAATGCTTACACAACTGCTCGTGACCTAAAGAAAAAAGAAGAGGCTATGAATAAGATAGGAAATAAATATGAAAATTAAAAAGGGTAAATTTAACTAGGAAGGAATAAATAAAATAAAATATAAAAATTAAAGTTAAAAATGAAATAACTGTACAACATAAATTAGAATGAAGGGTAAATTTAACTGGGAAAGAATAAGATAAATATATAAATTAAAGTTGAAAATAAAATAACTGTACAACAAAATACACAATACACAGTATAGAAATATATAAGAATGTATGAAGAATATATATATATATATATATATATATATATATATATATATATATATATATATATATATATATATACAATAACAGCAGCAAAAAGTTTTTTGTACAAGTATTAAATGGAAATGAAGAAATATAATGTCCAGTGTTGTGCAATCCACATTTGTAAGTGTCCTGTGCAGTGCAAATATGCTTAAAGTGATTTAAGTGAAGAGGTGAAAACAATGTCCAGAATGTCCAGTGTGTGTGTGTAAGAACTATATGTGTGGGTCAGTACTGTGTGGTGGTGTGATTGAGAGACCGTATCGCCTGCGGGAAGAAGCTCCTCCTCAGTCTCTCTGTGTTGGTCTTCAGGGAGCGGAATCGCTTTCCTGACCTCAACAGAGAGAACAGTCTGTTGTTGGGATGGCTGAGGTCCTTCACGATCTTCCTGGCCTTGGTGCTGCTGTAGATTGAGTGCAGGTCAGGGAGCTCGGAGCGGATGGTGCGCTCAGCTGATCGCACAACCCTCTGTAGAGCTCGTCTGTCCTGCATGGTGCTGTTCCCGAACCAGGTTAAGATGTTTCCCATCAGGATGCTCTCTATGGTGCATGAGTAAAAGTTCCTGAGTGCCTTGGAAGGCAGTACAGTTTAAACAGTTGACCATTAAACCAGTTTGCATTTTACTCAGTCTCTTAACAATTTCAGAAACTTTAAAAATGCCATGTTTCAGTTCTGTTATAAGATCTCTGTGTGGCTGAAAATACTTTATAAAGGTATAGATGGGAATCTAAATCTAAAGAGTTCACTGGATTTGACGGGTGGGTGTTAAGAGGCTACTGATACAAACGGGAGGATCTCATTTTTCTTGGCATCTTAGGATCCCCCAGATCAGGACGTTTAAATGTTAATCCCACATAGCAAGCAGGTCTGGCCCGGATTTGGTATCAAGCTGGCACTTCTGACTAACTGGTGTCATGACAGAGTGTATGTCGACCAGATGTGGGCCAGGTCTGGCAATGATGGCACTGTTTATGTTCCTATTTACCTCCACTTAATCCAAAACCTAGTGAGGGTTTACTCATCTTTGCCAGTGGGTGGCTGTAACTCAGGAGGAAGCGCAGGTCACCTACTGATTGGAAGGTTAGTGGTTCGATCCCTGTTTCCTCCAGTCTGCATGTTAAGAATGTTATTGTATTTAGAAAGCACTCACTTTAGAGAAAGTGTATGTATAAGATTCTATATAAGAATCAGTCCATTCGCTGTCTGACTAGAGTCTCGGCATGTTGTGGCACATGTTGTTATTACATGGTTTGATTAAGGTACACATTAGGCCGAAATCCGGGGCCAGAGCTGAAACCTTTCTGGGCCTGCACAGGGCCAGCAGTGTGCATATAACTGGCCCATGGCTGCACACAACTTACATATGGCCCACATACCGCAAAGACTGACGGCCCTTTGGCGGCCCAGATCAGTTTCACCAGATGTAGTCCACTCATGAGGTTTTGCAGCACCCTCTGGTGGATTATTGAACCACTTCAGGACAGAGTCAGGAGGGAGCAATAGTCTGTGGTCACCATCTCCTAAACTAAATTTGTTAATCGTTTATTTATTTATTTATAAAGCACATTTAATTACAACAGTACGGAGCCCCACAAGGGACATGGGGAAAAAAAATTAAGATGGACTTTTGCGAGGTCTCGCAAAACAAACTCGGGATCTCGCAAAAGTTTTAGCCGCATTCTTCGGAGGCCGCCAGCTCGAAGCTGACCGGGAGGTCGAGGCACGATGTGCCGGGAGAGCGGTGTTCCTCCCGGCTGTAGTAGGTCTCGACCTCCCGTTAGCTTCGAGATGGTGGCTGTCAGACATCTCCGAAAACGTCGGAGCACTTTTGCAAACCGAGCAGATATTTGAAGTTTACACAGCTACGTTCACGCCTCAAAATATCTTAAAAGTTTATTTTGTGACCAAGAAAGAGTAATATTACAAGTAGCTGCCGCCATTGTTGGAATTCAACTTTTGCGAGATCCCGAGTTAGTTTTGCGAGATCCCGAGTTAGTTTTGCGAGATCTCGCAAAAGTTCATCGTAATTCTTTTTTCTCCCATGTCCCTTGCGGGGCTCCGTACAACAGCAACTTTGACTAAAGTCCAAAAATGTACAAAAATACAAAATAACTAGTACCAAATAGCTTATAATATTAGTACATAACAATAATACCAAATAACTCTTATATTGCATTAAAAGCCAGTGTATACAAATTTGTTTTCCGTGGACAACACACATGTTGGAACTTAAATTTCTGACCCCTTTCATAACCAATTAAACGGGATCTCCTCCCCCTTGCCTCCGTTTTTGGGAGCGGTGCTAAAGGCTTAAGACTGTGCAGGTTAACATGAGGAGGTGCTAGGATTGCTACTTGGTCCAAAAATTGTCACTTTTGTTTCGTTTTCATTAAAATATAGAAAGTTACAGGCTATCCAGGATTTAACTTCACTCAGACACTGAAGTAAGGGGTCTAGTGGAGCAGGACAGCTTCTCTTCAGTTGAATATAGATCTGAGTGTCATCAGCAGAGATGGGCAGTAACGCGTTACTGTAATCTGATTACTTTTTTCAAGTAACGAGTAATGTAAGGGATTACTATTGCAAAAACGGTAATTAAATTACCGTTACTGATTTTTTGTGAGAATGTCTCACGACAGTGACGTAAGCGAGTGCGCCGTTAGAGACAACAGCTGTGTGCAGATCAACAATGGATCACATATCGATTGTGGGAGAGAGTATGAGCGTGCAGCACTGACCTTACTTTGAGTTTGATTCCATAAAAAGTGACAAAAACATTAGCGTCCATCGTGCGTGGGAAGAAAACTTCTTTTTACAGCGAAAAAAAACCCTAAACTTCCAAGCAAGCACCGAGTGCACAACGACGTAATGGGAAATTCACAGAGAAACTCGCGGATTCTTCCACTGACTGCCGCAGCACACCTGCACCAGGGTAAACCTCCGCCTACCGCAGTCCTGCTTTACAGGTGAAAATAGAGCAACAGGACCGCTAGTCTTTGACTTCATTTATTTTCTGCTGTGTTTTACTTCCATCTATTTGAAAGAGTGAGTGTAAACACAAAAAATATTTTATTTTATGTGCTGGTATGTGTAGAAAATAGGTTTAAATGTTAAACTAATTTATTCAAGTCAGAGAATGTTGCATATAATTAAATTTTTGCTTGATGCATAAAGTTAAAAGATTAAAACTGATAAAACAAGTTTTAAAAAGAGACTTTTCCATTTGATTACATTTTGTATGATGGATTATGTAGAAAAAGTAGAATTGGGCTGAAAGATCTATCGCTTTATCACTTCTTCAGGTTGTAAATCGTGTTTTTAAAAAGTAACTAAGTAACTAAGTAATTAATTACTTTAAAAAAATAAGTAATCAGTAACGTAACGGGATTACTTTTTGGGGAAGTAATCAGTAATTAGTTACTGATTACTTTTTTCAAGTAACTTGACCAACACTGGTCACCACCCACAAAAAAGCTTGATTTACATAGCAAATAAAAGTTGGTCTAATAACAACGAAATGTGAAGTAATAATTCAGTAGCTCTGCTCTGCTGATAGCAAAGACAGATGTGTTTTAAAACTTTTAATTTATTTGTGCAACTGAGTCATGTCAGTTTGTTGGTTGTGGTTTTCTATCATCCATCAGGGGGCGCTGCAGCTCCTTCCGCATCCTCAGCACTTTACTATGAAATCAACAGTGTTTGGCCTTTATGTCCAGAGATGATTCAAAGTGTTTACGGACTAAACAGTTTATTTTCTGTTGTGATATTTTGATACCACGGTTAGCATTTACAGGATATTGTTTTATACAGGAAAACTGTTACTCAATAAGGCCCATCTACTAGTTGTTTTTCTCTTTCTCTGTGACCCAAGAATTAATGTGTAAGACTCACAAGCTGGTACCCCAAGGTCGAAAACACCACAGAGATGAGACCACTTCCTTACTCCCATCCTCCCTTTTTCTTTATCTCCTGGAAAAGGCTCGTTAAAGGCTAGGTGGTTTGTTTCAGAATTCACTAATGAAAGAACTCTGTATTTTATGTCTAGGAGTGTATTTTGCTGGGATGATCATAAATTATAGCTGAACTGATAAACTACACAAGGGATACTTTGCTCAGAAGGCAGGAAGACGTTTCCTTATTTAGTCTGTACCGGTTTGAACTGGGAAAGCTGACACACGAACCTTTTTTTCTGTATATAAACTGCTGTGTACCAAATAAACCTTTGAGTTGATTCTGGGAAAGCAATCTGAACAGTCTCTGTATCACTTTGTTCTCCTAACTGCTCCCGATATCGTAACTAACCCAGCTGAACGGCATACCTGAGTGTTACTTTGAATAATTAGGAGTCTTATAAGGAAAGGACAAAACTCTGCTTATCGCTCACGCCACGGAGGAAACCCGGGATGGCAATTTCCTTCAATTTTGGTGTCAGAAGTGGGATCCGCTGACAGAAGGTAAATACACGTCTTTAATATTTATATGAGACCGTATTATGCCTCTCTCAGTGATCGATCCATAAAGAAACGGGATATGCTGACGAAGTTTCACTTAGTGATCCAGAGAGATACACTGACGACTTCCTCAGTCCCCGAATAAAGTAAATTAACCCTTGTGTGGTGTTGGTGGACACAGGAAGTTGCCTGTTGTCTTGAAACGTACGTTAAAAAGTGAGAAGTTGCTCACTCAGAAAAAGTGACACAGGAAGTTGCCTGTTGTCTTGAATATTTCTCGTTAAGTGAGAAGTTGCTCACCAAAAAGTGACACAGGAAGTTGCATGTTGTCTTGAAACGCACGTTAAAAAGTGAGAAGTTGCTCACTCAGAGAAAGCTAGTAAATAATTAAATTTAATTTTGTTAAAAAAAAAAAAAAAAAACAAAAAAACAAAACGATTACCATACAAGGGTTAAAAGCAGTAAATTAAAAGCAGAAAGACACAGGAAGTTGCCTGTTGTTTTACGAGAAGTTGCTCGTTAAGCGAGAAGTTGCTCGCTAAGTGAGAGTTGCTCACCCAAACAAAAATTGCTAGCAATAAATTTAAAGTAACCTCAGCTGTGCCGCAGCGAAAATACTAACATAAATCCTTCAAGCGTGTAAACCCCTCTGGAAATCACTGAACATGGGTCAGAATAATTCAAAAACCACAGACAAGTCCGATAAAAAATCAAAATTACCTGTAAAACCAAAAAAAATTAAGTTTAAAGTCTCAAACAACAGCTCAGTACGACTCCCATTTCCGGTTACGTGTAACCCACGTCCACGAATCGGCGAAGACTTCCATGATTACGTATCCAGAACATGCGGGAGTGCTTATGTGACTGACTTTGTTTACAACTTACGGACTGTAAGTTCAATGCATTCTAATTTATTTCCGGAGCCTTATCCCGAACGATTATCGCCAGAAAACAGGTCAGTAGAAATGTTGAATATCATTTGTGATAAGAAAAGTAGTCTGCTTAAAAAGTCCTGTAGAAAATATATGATAGAATGCCGCGACGTGATACATCAAATGTTACCACTATGGAAAAAGGGACCGGAACCAGGTGTAGATACTTTTACATCAAATAAAACTAGTGCAGGCTCTAGCAAAGAAAATAAATCTACTGCGGGAAAAGCTAGTCTTGCATGCTCAGCCATTCAGCCTACAGCCCCGCCGCCTTACGAAGATGAGACCGAATTAATAGTTGCTGCCGCAGCCGCATGCAAACAACGTCAGCGCTTTGATCCAACCAGCTTAAAAGACAGTGACAAAAAACCTGAATCACATGCAACGGGTCTCAGCCACCTAATTGAACAAGATCAGGAAAAACAATATATACGCCGCGAGGAAGAATTAGCAGAACATAGAAAGAGAGAAAAACTTTTGAAAGAAGAATGTGAGGAACTTATGAAAAACAATTTAGACGACTATGAAGAAAAACTTTTGCATCAGGCAGTGTCCACAATAGACACCCACATGAAACGCCACGATATCGTAGCTAGAGGTTTAGAGGTAGCTAAAGAAATACCTGTTACCCGAACTTTAATAAAGACTTATCTAAAAGGAAAAAAGGAAAAACAAAGCCGGAATGACAAAGGTCCTCACGCCAACACTCGCGGTAGTAAACAAACAGAACCAAAATCTAGTGACGTCAATGACACTTACCCCTTTATGATAATAGGAGATCAGTGTTGTATTCAGCCCCCTAAAATCTCAGAATTAGTGACAACTATTAAAGAGCTTCCCGATCCTCTTAAAAATCCTACAGCCTTTGTCTCTGCACTACAGAGAAGTACCAGATATCACCATTTGGGTGGTCCGGATTACAGGTACATATTGTGTCAATGCATTCCTGGAGTAACCGAGTCACAACTCATAAGACAGATAGGTGAATTAGACCCAAAGCATGATAAAGCATCCACAACTGCAGAGTTTTTGTGGGTAAATAATGACAAAATCACCGATTTCTTTAAGAATCTAAAGAAATCCCTGCTAACAATGTCCAGAGACAAAATTGACTTAAATGCAGTAACTATGTGTAAACAGAAGCCTGATGAATCTATCCTAGTATTCATAAAACGCTTTATGCACTGTTGGACAAGCTAGAGGTGCAAATTTAGCTCAGTTTTCCAGCAGCCGCAGACACCCAGAGCAAAAATGAATTTGTGTATTTCATTTAACATAAAGGGTGAAATGTTTGCTGACACTGATAACAGTTTATGTTTTCTCTGCCCTATGTACCGACATGATGGAGAAGGAACATCCTGTGTGTCAGCTGGACCCTCAGCAGAGAATGAACTCAACACCTTTTTGTCTGGTATTCCACGACACACACTGTGCCAAAGACGTGTTCAAAAACCACTGCCAGGTAATCCCATATCTGGGAGCCACACTTTTGTTTCTCTCACACTGTTCAACAACATGATAACTGCTCACACAAGTGAAGGCCAAACAGTGGTTTTGTCACATAACTCAGACATAGGTTATGACATAACTACACCATGTCGTCACATAGATCTAACCTACCCTATCCACTGTACTATTTCTGCACTTACGTTGCCAGCTGAATACCAGAATATGACATTGTGGTCAAAAAGTGAGAATGATATAGGATTTATTGACTGTACACTTTATCACGTACACCTATTAAAACACAACAAGCCAGTATATGTCAAGCAACATCCCATTTCTGCCGAAAAAGCCGCAGCCCTAGATGTCATGATAGGAGATTTATTGACTACAGGAGTAATAAAGCCCACACTCCTGTCAATCCTGTGCCAAAGCCTAACAAACCTGGCGTATGGCGTTTCATACAAGACTTAAGGCAAATTAATGCAGTCAACATTCCTCTGCCACCTCTCGTTTCAGATGTTCACAGCATATTGACATGCATTGCATACACATTTTACCGTGGTGGATTTATGCTCCGCTCCTTTTTCTCAGTACCTGTGCATGAAGACACACAGCCGTTATTTGCATTCACACATAGAAATAAGCAGTACACTTGGACTCGTTTGCCCCAAGGCATGATAGACAGCTCTGCTGCTTTCTCAATGGTGCTTCACTCCTCCAGGGCTGCACCCTGATCCACATGTGGATGACCTCCTCCTCTGTGCTGAAAGTGAAAAACTATGTCAAACTGCTACACACATGCTTCTCCAGCACCTCCAAAAGACTGGCCACAAAGCATCAGCAAAGAAAATGCAGTACTGTCAGACTTCTGTTCAATATTTGGGATTCACACTGTCTCACGGAAAACGTTCCATGACTGCAGACAGGGTCAAAGCTGTGACCTCCGTCCCTCGGCCTACTACACAGAAGGAAATGCTGTCCTTCTTAGGCATGGTGAACTATTGCAGACAGTGGATACCAGACTGTTCTTTTCATGACCACATTCTGCGTGAATGCTGCAAAAAAGACAAGCTTCCTCGAATACTGTGGTCAACAGAAATGACTGCCTCTTTCAATGCATTGAAGGGAGCGCTGACCTCCGCCCCTTGTTTGGGTCTGCCTGACTACCACTTACCTTTCCATCTGTACGTTACAGAGAACGGCACGACCTGCACAGGTGTACTGGCCCAAGAGCATGGCAGTGGCTACCGTCCAGTAGCCTTCTATTCAAAGGTGCTGCCAGCAGTAGTTCAGGGGATGCCGGCCTGCCTGAGAGCAGTAGCAGCTTGCTCTATCATGATAAGGGACTGCGAGAAGCTTACACTCTCACATGACACTATTCTACACACCAATCACCAGGTCACGACCATTCTAGCAAACATAACTACACAACACATGACCGCACAACGTCGCTCAGGTTATGAAGCTACACTGACCTCCACAGCAAACCTCACCATAAAAGCGAGCAGCACACCCAATTCGCCAGCACATTTATTGATCCATATGCTGTGTTCTTCTGACCGACAGGATGGCTCAGACAGGCTTGATGTTCATGACTGCATGACACGTATACAGGAATCCACGGCACCAGGTCCAGATTTAGAGCAAACACCTATCCCAGACTCAGCCACGGTTTATGTGGACGGGTCCTGTTCAAGGCCGAATGACAACTCATTTCTTTGTGGCTATTCAGTGGTGACATTGCCTGACATCATACTAGAGGCTCACTCATTACCATTTCACTCAGCACAAAAAGCAGAGCTCATGGCTTTAATACGCGCCTGTGAGCTCCATTTGGATAAGCGTGTGACAATTTACACAGACAGCCGCTATGCGTTTGGCGTCGTACATGACTTTGGCACATTGTGGAGACAAAGAGGATTTAGATCTGCTGATGGAAAACCGATTGCTAATTCTGATCTTGTGCAGAGACTTTTGCAGGCTATACAGCTGCCATCGGCCGTTGCAGTTGTAAAAACGAAAGGACACAGTACAGCTGACACAGACGAAGCAACAGGTAATGCCTTAGCAGACGTGACAGCCAAGGCTGCAGCTGCATCACAGCTCCCACCTCCGTAGGAAGTATTATCTGTGCCCCTACAGCTGCCACTTGTTACACTCCCAGACTATTTAGAAACAAATGTTGGTTTAAAATTCATACAAGAGCAAGCCTCTGCATGTGATTGCACCTATTGGGAGAATAATGACTGTACCTTAGATGACAGAGATGGCTTATACAAAATCTTAAGGGTTTGATTGCCCTCCCATATTCCCTGATGCCAGTCCTTGCCCGACATTTTCACTGTGTGAGTCATGTCGGACAAAGAGGGGTAATAGGGGCAATAAAATCAAGATTTGTAATTGAGAAAACATCACATGCAGTAAAAGCATATTAGCAACCTGTCTAACATGTGCACGAACTAATGTAGGAAAATCAAAAGCAAAACATCAGCATTTACCACAACCAGATTTTCCATTTCATACATTACAAATTGATTTCACACATATGCCAGCACAAGGAAGCATCAAGTACTTACTGGTAATAGTGGATCAATTTAGTAAATGGGTAGAAGCTTATCCAACCTCAAAAGAAACTGCAGAAGTAGTCTGTCAAAAGTTGAGCAATGAAATAATACCCAGATTCGGAATACCTCACCAGATTAACAGTGATAGAGGATCTTCATTCACATTAGAAGTAATTCAAAAGTGTGCTAAAACTTTAATGACCTGGGTCAAATTACTTCCTCAAGTCCTCTGTGAGATTAGAATGACTCCATCTGCAGTAACCAAATTATCTCCATTTGAAATAAGATTATTTCCAACACCATGGTCAGCTTCCAGAGGGGCACCGCTAGTAGAAGGTGATGTATATTGCATTGTCCACTGATGTTCACAACCTGGTAGAAAAACTGAATAATAACTATCAGAAAGTTTGTCTCTCTCAGCCTCTCCCCTCCACAGATCCAACCCACAAGTGGAGACAAGGAGATGCGTGTTGGTGAAGCCACTAAAACCAAGGACACTCGGGGAGGCCGCGTTTTCCAGCCCCCAGACTGTACTGGCAGTGACGAGAACCAGCATCCTTACGGACGGACAACCTCAGTGGATTCATGCCAGCAGGGTTAAGACCAGCCCAATCGGACCATCTCAGGCGTCGGATCAAGCAGACGACATCTCCGGCGAGCCAGCGCCCGGATCCAGAGCAAATAAACACACAGGGGTAGATGACATCTCAGGCGAGCCAGCGCCCGGATCCAGTGTACATACACACACGCAATCACTGATTAACACACAACGTCTGAAAGAGCAACAACAAGGTACTCAAACATCCAGCAGGAACAGAAAGCCAAAAGTACCACATGATGTCTAACCTGATAAAGCTAGACTCACTCCATCCTGATAATGGAGAAAATGAAATGCCCATTGTCATCATACGGTGCTTATTCAATGTCTCTCGAACCTGGGACCAGGCCAGAAGACGACTGAAGAACTGTTTTTCTTATATATTTAGGTTATTTATCATACTTATCGCATTAACCTTAGGATTTTTCTTTGCTATTTTGTATTGTAGACTGCAACCATGTTCACATTTCTGCAGGTCATATTTTGCTGACTATACCTCATGCTCTATTTTGCAAGACACCTACTTAATGCACTCATTACGTTCCCTAAAATCAGTAAATGACAACATAGACGCCACTAATAAACCATTTTATGCACCCTCTAGAGCAGGAGCTAACGCCTGGTATGAAAATGCTAGAACAGCTGCTCGTGATTTAGGAAACAGCAATTGTTATGTCTGTTCAAAGGGTAATCCAGAACAGGTTATAGTGGGATACCCAATCTCAGGTTTTCCCCTGACAAGGATGCTATTCAAAAATGATGAAAAGGGGCCCTTAACAGTAACCCTGATTGAAGCGGTGCGAGTAGAACTAAGTCCTTTAGATTGTTTACTCATATATACAGGACAAGTCTCTAGTAAGGATGTCAGCATGATTAACGACTCTACCCACCCCTGTAATCCAATGAAGCGCCCCGAGGACCGCACTGAACCTCTTTCGCCCCCAAAACAGGTGCGCCATCACCCAAATATCTTGATGACATGCATCCACCGACCAAAACTTGAAAACATAAATTATGACGCGCAAAACTATACATTCTTTTCTGACTTTCCAGGAGCACGCTGTAACGAAACATGGCTAGCAGCGAGTGTTGACAGGACACAACATAGACATATGTTTTCTTATATATATGCATATATAAGTACGCATTCAGATAACTCCACAATCCTGCATTCGCCCAACACACTAAACGACTCGTACTGGGGAGGCATATTAAAAGGCTTTACAGCTTCGCGCCTGACCAGACCAATCCCACATGCTTATTGGATGTGCAATAATACCCTTAGAGTGGCTTTACCTGTTAATTGGACCGGTACCTGCGGTCTAGTAACTTTAGCTCAAGAACTACTAATACAACAAACCTCAGATCTGCCTGTATCCAGCAGACGTACAAAACGCTCCACTTACTCACATAACGTTTACATAGATGCTATAGGGGTTCCACGCGGGATACCAAGGGAATTAAAGGCACAAGGGGAAATATCCGCAGGGTTTGTCTCACTAATACCGCATATACAGGTAAACAAAAATGTAGCCTGGATCAATTATGTTTATTACAATCAGCAAAGACTTACTAATTTGACCAATACGGCCCTTAAGGCCCTAGGAGAACAGATGTCTGCTACCTCTTTAATGACCATGCAAAATAGGATGGCCTTAGACATGCTGTTAGCTGAGAAAGGAGGTGTTTGTGCGATGTTCGGAGATGTTTGTTGTACTTTCATTCCCAATAATACCGCCCCTAACGGTTCATTCACACAAGCTATGAATAAACTTGAAGCATTACAGATAGAACTAAGAGCCAATGCAGGTCACGGTCAGTGGCTAGACAAGTGGCTGCAGGACACGTTTGGAAAATGGAAGGAACTAATTGTAGCTTTTGTAACCATTGTAGCATGTATTATTTTGTTTTTGATGATTATTGTCTGTTGTGTGGTACCCTGTGTACGTTCAATGATAACCCGTATAGCTACTAGTACAGCTACTTCAATGTATTTGCAATTGGCACAAATTGACCCAGATTATGTGTCAGATGTCATCAATGATGATCCTGATGTATGTATTGAGCATTAGATTGTGAATTACTCGATTGTCAAAGAAGAGAATGACGTTTTCTTCTTTTTCTTTTCTTCTTTTTAAAGTTTTGATATTAAGCTTACTCGAAGGACTAGTTACATTTATGATTTGTTTCACATTTATGATTTGTTTCACATTTATGATTTGTCTTTATATTATGTTATTACATTCTGTCTTTATACTATGTTATCATTTCATGATAAAAGGAGAGAACTGTTGTGATATTTTGATACCACGGTTAGCATTTACAGGATATTGTTTTATACAGGAAAACTGTTACTCAATAAGGCCCATCTACTAGTTGTTTTTCTCTTTCTCTGTGACCCAAGAATTAATGTGTAAGACTCACAAGCTGGTACCCCAAGGTCGAAAACACCACAGAGATGAGACCACTTCCTTACTCCCATCCTCCCTTTTTCTTTATCTCCTGGAAAAGGCTTGTTAAAGGCTAGGTGGTTTGTTTCAGAATTCACTAATGAAAGAACTCTGTATTTTATGTCTAGGAGTGTATTTTGCTGGGATGATCATAAATTATAGCTGAACTGATAAACTACACAAGGGATACTTTGCTCAGAAGGCAGGAAGACGTTTCCTTATTTAGTCTGTACCGGTTTGAACTGGGAAAGCTGACACACGAACCTTTTTTTCTCTATATAAACTGCTGTGTACCAAATAAACCTTTGAGTTGATTCTGGGAAAGCAATCTGAACAGTCTCTGTATCACTTTGTTCTCCTAACTGCTCCCGATATCGTAACTAACCCAGCTGAACGGCATACCTGAGTGTTACTTTGAATAATTAGGAGTCTTATAAGGAAAGGACAAAACTCTGCTTATCGCTCACGCCACGGAGGAAACCCGGGACGGCAATTTCCTTCATTTTCTGTTGTTGTTTTACTGCAAGCATAAAGAAACAATGTGACCTTGTGACGTTGCTTCTTGGTCACACTTTGCTCCTCGTCTCTTCTCTCCTGTCCTGCTGTCTTTTAACTAATCATGCTGACGTGTTTCGGTGGAGGAATAATAAACTGGAAAAGAAGCAAAAATTTTCATTATCAGTATCTGGTTAATATCCAATTAATCATTTAGTCCTTGATGAATTTACTTTTACTGAAGCTCATATGATGATATGCACTGACACACCCAGAGTCCAGCTGTACCAACAACAAACAAACACTGAACCAGTCTGACCAGGATATACAAAACTGTGGATTTCCTGAAATGTGACTCTCTTTATGTGACTCACTTCACCACAACCACAAAACTGTGTTTAGAGATTCCTTCAGATCTTTATAGAGGAAATGTCAACATTCAGAATACTTGGAAACAGAGTTTAACAAAGATTTTTAGCCCTGAAAATATCATGTATGTATATCCTGAACTATAAGTATGAGGGCACAAAAGGATAAACATATTTAACCAACACTGCTGTTTAGTGCAAGGGTATGTAATTCCCAATATATATGTAGTATTTAAAAACCTTTAATAAATGATTGTACAAATATCCTCAGCTGATTCTGAAGTGGTCAGGTGGGAGGTGCTGTCACAGATTTTCTGTCTGTGAGAACTTATTTACACAAACTTTGTACAGATGAAAGTAACAACACTGTTACATTCAACACTGTTGAGTAAAAGAGAAAGTAGTTACATTTGACTGCTCCTGGTCACATGACGACCACACAGCAGTTAGTGCCCCTTATTTTGATTTACAGAGTTTTACACCCGGTGCCCTTCCTGACAGTCTTAAAGTGATTTGTGTCTCCAGCTGGAATCAAACCAGCAACCTTTACGTTAATCAGTACACTCTGGAGGTACAACAGTATATTTTAGAATAATTCCTTTGACATTTTCTGTAATGTGTGTGTTTAATATTAACTGTTCTTCTTTTATTTGTCTTCTCTTATTAGTGTCTATATTTGTTGGATACAAAAACACCTTTGACTTTTATTATTATCATTTTGTCATGAGACCCTTCATTCATCATTTATCTCGACTCTAAACACACAGACAGTCTACAAAGTCTACACATCCACCTGTGCCAGAGAATTAACTTCCTGTTGCTGTTACCTCTCTGCTACTTTAGGTGTGTTTGTGGTATTTGTTTGTCAAATACACGGCTCAGATCCAGTCAGCTGAGTCAGTCCGGGAATGCTATGAAGTCAAACTGGTCTAAGGTGTGTCGTATTAAACAGCTGACAAGGAAATACGGGTTAGATTGTTCACTGGGGCTGTTTAGTGCAGCCAGAGACCAAATCGTCAAAGTTTGTTTCCTTTCTTTTTTCTATTTGCTCTCAGTGGATAATTTTTCCATCCTGATGATCAGAAGAGTGTTTGAGGGTTTCAGAGATCCTTCAGAACAACAGTAAGTGTTTAAAACGACGTCTTTCAGTCTTTTAGGTAATCTGACAGGTTGATGAAGTCTGTGAGCTTCAGTGGATTAACAGATTGTTCATGTTAATCCATCTGAACTGGATTAAAGCTTCACTTTCCTGGTTACAGATGAATGTCATGTGGAGTTAGTGTGAAGCATCTGATTTACTGTTGGCTGGTTTCGTCTGTGTAAACACATCATATGAAATTATTTCAATGTGTTTTAATTCAAAGCTGTCAGACTTTATCTGACACAATATAAAGAAGAAAATCAACTCAATGAAAAACAGGAAATGTAGTGAGGGCACTATTTATGTTGGAGATTCTGACATGATCCCTGATTCAGCTCCTGGGATTTTGAGTTGTCTTGAAGATTTCTCTTTCAGTCTTTTCTGTTTGGTTTCTGTTTTTGATTTTTATTTGGCTCAATTTTAATTGCTTTATTGTTCTAATAGTGGGATGTATTTCTGACAATACTGAGTGTTTGTTCCTTTGTAGTTTTCATAGGACTGAGTTTCAGGCTTTCTACTCCATGTTTGGCTTCCAGTTTGACTTCATTGTTGCTGTTTTTATGGTGACTTTCTGCTTCTGCTTTGTTTGTCTTTTGTATCTTTTAGGATTTTATTTGGGCTTTTGGAATTTATACGATTTGTTTGGGAGGAATAATTTACTTTGTTTTCTTGTGTGTTTTAGTGTTAATATAACTACTTTTTGGATTATTCCTTTTTTTTAAATTTGAGATACACCAAATCATACAAAAGACTCAACATTATGTCTGAGATTTGTTTTGAAATGTTTTCATTTTGTATTTCTTGTTTGGTCGAGGTGTAAAACAGACTATATAGAAAGCTACTGCTCACCATTTAAAGGAATGCTCATTTCAGAATCAGAATCTTATTGCCAAATGTTGTGCAGGTTTACAACATTAGGAAATTGCTGCGGCACTTAGTGCAAACATACTGTCAGACAACACTTAAATGAACATAAAAATAAGAATTAAAAGTGCTAAGTAGATAGATATATACATGAGTGCAGGTGGTGATCAGTGCCAAACATGGAATGATGCAGTGAACACAGCGTAGGGTCATGTGTTAGTGGCGGGTACAGTCATATGGTTATTGTTCATGTGTCCGACAGCAGAGGGGAAGAAACTGTTCTTATGGCGAGAGGTTCTGGTGTGAATGGACCGGAGCCTCCTGCCTGAGGGGAGCAGGTCAAACAGACTGTGTCCAGGGTGAGAAGGGTCAGCTGTGATCCGAGCTGCACGCCGCAATGTCCTGGAGGTGTACAGGTCCTGCAGAGATGGGAGTCTGCAGCCAATCACCTTCTCAGCAGAGCGCACAACACGCTGCAGTCTCTGTTTGTCCCTGATAGTGGCTCCAGCATACCACACGGTGATGGAGGAGGTGAGGATGGACTCGATGATTGCAGTGTAGAATTGCCTCATTGTCCGTGTTGGTAGGTTGAATTTCTTCAGCTGCCTCAGGAAGTACATCCTCTGCTGGGCTTCCTTTGCTGCTGTTGTGGAAATTTTAACAATAACCTGCAACACACCCAGTGAGCTTGATTTGAAGTGGGTTTAATAAACACAATGCAATGTGGAGAAAACGTTCAGGTCAAACACCAAACAGTTTTCTGAGGAAAGACACCGCCCATGAACAATTTTATACCTTCCCAAACACTGTCAAATAAAGAACGTTCCACAGCACATCATTTATCTCTATACCTTCAGTCCAACTCATCCTTGACTCCCCCCCAATCCAAGGAAAGTTATGACCACCCGTCACCTCCCTACAAGCAGGATGCCTGTAGAGCTTCAACTTCATAACAGGGCCCCTACCTAAACATCCGCATCCCTCGATAAGCAAAAGGAGTCTCACTATCTATTTAATGTCTCCCTTACAATGGTCTCACTGTGTGTGCAGAGCACAAGGCCCCTCTGTAGTGAACATGCATACAACTAAGTGAGAAAGTGAAATTACTAGAACTAATGTGATATGATTAAATATGTGATTAATACACAAGAAAGGAAATCTGCCACCACACTGCAGAGCTTACTCAACTCTCCAGGTTTTGATCATAGTTAAGAATGTTTTCCCAGGATAGTTTTCAAAATTTGAAGCTGATTTGGGTTCAGTGGGTCACTTTTCTCATATGTGTCTATTTTCTTTCTGCAGCCCATGTTTGATACACCCATGTGACTGATGTTGATTTGTCACATGAGGCTATCATGTGAATTTCTAGCTAATGTCCAGCCAGATCATCTTTGGGCTGCAATTTGTTGCTTTCCTCCCAGCTGATGCTGCCAAAACATTTATAGACGTGTCTGCATTTCTGTCATTCCTGTCATGTGTTCGTGCTGCAAAAGTCAATCAAGTTTAAGTTGCAGTAATTCGGCATCTATCTAGCTCTAATGTAGAGTAACTTTAGTTTTGTTTTTTTCAGTGATGGGTCTGATCCTATGACAACTGGGATAGGCCCCGCCTGCGACCCTGATAAGGATAGGCTGAAGAGAATGGATGCATGGAAGTGACAGGTAATTTCAAAGTAAATGTTTCAAACATCTCAACAAATATCAGAAAACACTGTTTCAGGGATGGACTGTTTCTCATGGAGCGAAACTCAGTGAGAAAAGATGTAAGAAAGAGAACAGGAGAGATTAACGATTATTCTTCTCAAAACTAAGGACTGCTTAGGCATTGCTGTTTAATAAACTAGTGCTATGTTACTTTTCATTACTTTTTCAATATTTTCAAATTTTAAAAAATGGACCAAGCTATCAGATAACCAAACTCTCAGCGAAAGCTAGCCTACTCTTAGCTCAGCTTTCATATCTGAGTTTTTGGATTTTATCGAATTTTATCTGCAGTTCACTGAAATCAAAGTTTCTCTGTGACTTTCAGAAGTTAAACCCCAGTTCCCCATCATCAGATCAGTAAATAAAAACCCAATAATACGAATCTCTGGAACCCAAATCAACCTGACATGACTGCGTCAAATAGCAATTTTTCTGCAGTTTTCTCCTGAACGGCAGACGTCACCACTTAGATAAAAACTCTGCATCAGCTCTTTTATTCCAGTAGAAAAAGTGAAGACAGGAAGTAGAGAACTCAGTTTTTTGTTGTTGCCTTCGTTTCTTTTAATTTCTTTCTCGTCTCGAGCTGTTGCGGCCTCTCCGTGATTATAATATATTATAAAATATAGATATAATTGAAAACTATCAAAAAAAAAAAGAAATGTTCGTACACTCTGTCTCCAACCCACGGATGTGACGTCCGCTAATGTTTGGGTGGAAGTGTTAGCTAGCTAGGCTACGGAAATGTCTCGCCGAACATCTTTTTTGTTTTTCTCCACTTTGCTGTTTGTCGGTCTCTTCGTGTTTGTCTCTGCAGGTGAGATTTAACTATGAGAACCCAAAATCACTTTCGCTCTGACATAAAAACTAAGATGGATTATGAATTATTTTTATGTAACCCAGTAACGAATTGCAGTACGAAATTCAGCATTCAAATACCACCTGTGAAAATCCCCAATAATCCTGAATTCACCATCCAAGATGGCAGCAGTGCCTGTAAACATTAGTAAAAGCTTAAAATTTAAAATCTTGTTACGCTTATTTAATCTCAGAGGTCTGATGGAGGTTGTACTGTGACATCACTCCTGAGCTAACTACCTTCCAGTACCAGTCAGAAAAGAAAATTAAACACTATTTATGTTGCTTCTAGCTAACTGGAGTCCATGGATGTGGATGGACACCAACGACCTGTTACATGCTGGAGATCTCACTGATCTGTTATTCTGTTATTCGGTTTTCTATCTGTAGCTAGCTGTACAGCACAATGCTAACACAATAGCACAAAAGTGAAAGTACAGATTACACGTTTTGGGTTTGATACTGTTTGTGTGCACTGCCTCATTTTGTACTTCTATTTGAAAGTAATTCTGACTAAGAAGCAGAATTTGCTGACTTCCCATTTCGGATGGAAGACGCTACTGATCTGCACTGCTACTGTTTGTGAATTGTTAAATACGCTTCACTCTGAGAACTTGGTCTTGTACTGCAGAGTTCAACATATAGAGGGCAGTGTTCCCAACTCCTCAGTAATCAAATTCGCTATTGGTTGTCCTAAAAGTCGCTAGAAGTCGCTTAATGACATCATCACCTAATGTGCATATTTGGTCATGCTAATGTAATTGTAACCTACGTTGTTGGAGACAGAAATAATGGAAGAGACATAAAGTGAGTAAAAAACGTCCAAAAGGCAGTTAGAATTATTTAACTACAAATTACATTTCTTTTAGCAATTATTGTTTTTTTAATGTCACAATTCCAACCCTGCTCCACACTGGCAACAGTGACCCGAAATTGGCACTCTGGGGGAGTTACTTTGTGTGTGTGTGTGCGTGTGTGTGTGTGTGTGTGTGTGTGTGTGTGTGTGTGTTCATTAGTTATAAGTTGGCAACACTGATAGAGGGTCTCTTTAACCCTTTACAGCCGATCGGAGCGGGCACGCTCTGTTTTGCGTAACTATTTTTAAATCCCGGTAGCTCTGCAACCAAGTAAGCTAGCGCAATAATTTTTTTTGCATATGAAACTGGAGGAGTTGTACTTACATCTTATGCCATCAGCTTGTCCTAGGTCACAGTTTCCTTCCACATATAGCTTTGCAAAAACTGCATAAAAATCACTTGCAGCAACAAAAACATGATATTCCAGAAACACGCTTCGCCGATCCATCAGCTGTTTGTAACACTTCCTACGTCCATCAGCGCGAACTATCACATGACCGCATGACCTGCCCGAAACCGGAAGTGACGTCATTTTGCGGAAATGTAGTTTTTTACGATCGGGGCCTTATGAGCTTGTGTTTTACTTGTTATGTGTTTTAAAAAGTTATGTTTGACTTTATGACTTTCTGTGTCGTTTCTGGGATGCTTAAGACTCATATTGCACTGCTGGAAATAGTTTATTTTGATGCATATGCTGTTATTTTGCAAATTTGCACTATAATATTTATTTTCGTTTTTCCTGCAGTATATAAAAATTGGTGTATTTCAAAAATAAAACTATGAAGACACTCAAAATAAATTTCCTGTGGTGGGAAACTAGTTTGTGTAACTTTTTTGTATTTACAGTTTTGAGGGATAAGCCTCTTAAATTTCTCTAACTAGAAATATATGTTAAAAAAACAAAAATGATTTTCAATTTTTTTGTAGTTTATTGCACTTTTTTGCAATTTATGTAATTACTATGCACCTAATGCAGACATATTATTAAAGTTTGGGCTATAATGGTTGTATTGATGTATAGCAACTTGAAATGCTCCCAAAAATGGCTCCACAGCATGTAAAAATATAATATAAGCTCTGGCGAACTTGGTTCTATGGTAGGTCTTAAAGGGTTAAGTTATCTAGATTCATGTACCCAAATACTGTTGATCAGATAGACAAGTAGCATTTTCCTTGTGTGGTCATGAAACAGTCGCCCTAAACTACTCCAGGATGCACTTACATGTTCACATGAAACAGATGTGTTGGCAACATCAAAACAGTCACAGTGATTAGTGTAACAGCAGCTGATTGTGCAAAGGAAGGATAAACTATACAAGGTCATTAAACATATGTAGAGGTTATACATAAAATCTGCTGTAGATAATCAGATGTAGAGGAAAGGCTCTGTGCTGTAGTTCAGTGTAAAACGTGCTGTATAAATGTGTGCACGTTTTGGTCAGTGAGACTGGAGAAGAGCTGTTAATAAAATGTATCCTATTTAAAGGAAGGAAGAAAAGCTCACAAACACTTATTGTGTGAGTTTTAATTCCACAGTTTTATCAGTAAGACACATGAATATGATGGATTATAGTTGAGGCTGGTCTGCTACCTGGATGCTTATCTGTTCAAAGTTATTCATGAGTCAGAATAAGATGCTGGACGTCTATTGACCCTAAAGGACACCATCCGCTCAAAAATAGCAACAGTTGTGTCTAAGACTTTATATTGATTATAGGAATATTGATGATAATGCTGGACGATTGCTCAGTCAGTAAGTGGTTATTTCATAGCTGTTTAACTACACGTCTGTAGTACAGAAAACCCCAAATTAACCCTGAAGTTACCGGAGCATGAGGATATCTAGATTCTTTGCACTGAACATGCCTCGTTTGTCAGTGTCGTCTGTATCTCTCCAGAGCCTTACAAATGAACCACAACTCAAGTTCTTGTGTGTGGTTGCACAAATGTGCTTGTGATTAATATCCTTCAGTGTTTAATCACGACAGCTCTGCTCAGCAGGTGGTGGCATCACCTCTGAATAGAGGCAGCTGCTGCAGCAAAGCAGTGGCATCTGAAGCTGCCACTCTAATGCTGCTTTTATGCTTCAGTGCAGTAATATGAGGCAGACGGACGGCTCATCTACCTGCACAGTGTTTGATGTTGATGGAGGCAGTGTATGTGGTACAACCGGTCTGTGGGAAAATCTTCCTTATGCTGTTTGTTGACCTTCAGCCAACCACAGAGAAGAGTCAAATTATAACACACAAAGAGCTGAAGTGAAAACTAGTGTCCACTGCAGCCACTCTGTGCTTTTCATGCTTTGTTTTTATATCTCTTTTATATCCCTCTCTTCACCCAATCAGCATTGAGCCAACTCATAGCTCATCCTCGTCCATTGATGTGCATTTGGCATTTTAGAGAACCAAACAGGAAACATGTTTGGTACTCTTCTGCATTTGCTTTCCAAACAGCAACAGACAGGAGATTAGTGGCTTAAAGTTTCTGCTTCACCAGTAACATCAGATCTCAGACCACATTGTGGAGAAATGCAAAAGTAATGTAGCCATAACTCTAACTAATTGCTGTTTCCATCGAGTCATTAAATCAAAATTATAATGCAATTAAGACAAGCTCCTGTTTTTTATGCTGCTGTGAAGGTGGCACATGGGTGAGCGGAGTCTGTATAAACTTAACATCTGTTTCTGTAATCCAGCTGTGACAGAGACAGAAGTGTAATGTGTGTGTCAGTGTGATGTGTTGTAGTTTCAGGAGTCAGTATGCAGCTACAAAGCTTCTTGTTCAGTGTATACAAACAGCTGTAGCTACATAAAGGCAGCATGCAGAGACTCAGTGTCTTATAATGAGAGGCTGCTTTCTCTCACACATTATGTTCACTTATTATCACCACATGTTTTTGTTTTGTGAAGCTGCAGGAAATGTGGAGTCTTTCCAGAAAGATTTCATGCTTAAAGCATTTCTGAGAACTCCAGTGCACCAAACACTTATAACAGCAGTCTCAGTTTAAAATTAGCTCCTTATTTATTGTAGGTAGGTAACAAAGTAAAACACTCTTCCATTAGAACATACTTTTAAAGCAGCGTCAGTGAAAAATGAGGTTTGACACAAGTGACCTTCACTCTGATTGGCTGCTTTAGAGGTGAGTGGTTGTATTTTGACCTTTAACCTCTCAACTCTGTGTTGTTCCCTCTTTCAGATCAGAAAAACATCACAGCTGAGTCTGGACAGGACATCACTTTGACATGTCGAGCTCCAAACAAGAACAACATTATTGTTCTAGAGTGGAGCAGAGCTGACCTGGGAGAGAAATATGTGCTTGTGTTCCGGGATGAGCGTTTCTATCCAGAACAACAGCATCCATCTTTTAAGAACCGGGTGGATCTGGAGGACAGACAGATGAAGGATGGAGACGTGTCTTTGATTCTGAAGGATGTGACGAGTAATGACACTGGAACATACGAGTGTCGTGTCGTCCAGAGAGGAGCAAAGCGCAGGAAGAGAGCTGTTTTAGATGTTGATCCCATCAGCATCATCACACTGAGAGTCGTTCCTCCAGGTGAGTGAGTAGAGTTGAGTGTGTGTGTGATCAGAGGTGAAGCTGCTTCCTGGTTGTTGATGTTTGTTTCTAAAGATGTTGTTGATGAGACTTTGTAGAAAGCAGCTGGTCTGAGTGATGTGATCAGAGTGCAGTAGATAATGTCTGACAGCAGTTTGAAGAGGAAATGGATTCTGTTCTGTTCTTCACTCATCACCTACCTGACAGCTGACACCTCACACCTGTTTCTCACCTGCAGGTCAGACAGGAGGACACACAGAGGATGGATCTGTTGGACTGATAGTTGGTCTGTCAGTTTCTGCTGTGCTTCTTGTTGCTGCTGTTGTTGGTTTTTTGATCTACGGAAAACATAAACAACAACAGAGTCAGGATTCACACCAGCCTCCTGTTGAATTTCAGCCTGTTTGAAATGTCAGCTTAACTGTGATGTTTTTGCTTTGCTTTCAGTTGTGTCACTGAAAATGTGGAAAGACAGAAATCAGTAATATTAAACATTTAGCAGGTACCTGTCAGACACGTCCAGATTTTGCATTTAATTTACATTTTTCATCAGAAAAGAGGAGAAAGTTGTTTGGAATATAAACAGTATTTGTCTGATATTACTCAGGATCCTTTGATCACATGTTGCTGGTGTTTGACTCATTTTAAATGTAATTTCATTAAAATGAAACCAAAGAAAAAAACATTTCTATGTAGCTGCAGGTCCAACATTTCCTCCCTTTGACCTGGAACGATTCAGCTTTATTGAACATTACCTTCCATGAAGGAGACACTTCAGTCTGTTACTTTCCTTTATATATTTTCCTGACAAAGATCCACATGTGTTAGTACTTAATGTGTGTTTTGTTTGTTTGTTTTATTCCAACATTTCCTGTGGCTGTACTTTGTTTTTAATCAGAAGCTCTGACTTCCTGAAACTGTTGATGCAGATTTTGTCACCTTGAATGGATCCAAAATAAATATAACCATGTGTAAACTGTTTCTGCTTCTCATAATTACAGACCTGCCTCTCAGAGGTAGTGGATATTATAACGTAATCGTTGGACAACTGGTCAATTACATTACTCTGTATTCTTCCTCCCTGTTACATTGATAAAACTGCCTATTTTTTGATCAACTACCTATACAGTGCAGGCTAACCTGGAGGTTAGCAGCTCACAATATGACCTCACATTTCATAGTCCGGCTACTTCACCAGAACACAACATAGACACAGTAGTCCTGATGCTCAATCAAGAGTGATTCTATTCATCTGGACATTTTCAGTGGGAGAAACGTTTTGTCACTCATCCAACTTCAGTCTCAGCTGAGTCAGAAATCAGGAAGGTTCTGGTACAGATGGACCGGAGCCTCCTGCCTGAAGGGAGCAAATCAAGCATTCTGTGTCCAGCTGACTGCAGGTTTTCCCAACCTTATAAACAGTACTTTTGCACAATGACTGAAACCAGCATCACTGCATATCATTAATATGCAAATTGTTATGACCAGTAATCAAGAACCACTGATCAATGGCCATGTTAAGTCTAATTGTTGAATGTTGCCATTGTGTTTTTTAAATTTGTACAGTCTTAGTTTAAGCAGTAGGATCAAAGCCATCCCTTTGATCCTGACCACCTCTCCAACCACTCTGTGCTGGGGGAGGTTTTATTGTAGATACATCCTATCTGAAAGATCTGTTTCTTTTGACGTAAGCTTCCTGGGTTTATGACCCTTTGGTCAGCAGGAGGTCTGACACACACACACACACATTCTGTTTTTTTTTTGTTTTTTTTTTTTGTTTTTTTTAAGTGACATCAGAAACAGCAGCATGTGACATCACGTGATGGCGGAGCTTCAGTTCATCCTTTGTCATCTTTTTTTTTTTTTTTTTTTTAATAGGACAGGGGGAAAGAATGAAAGAAAGAGGGGGAGAGAAAGAAAGAAAACCAAAGGGGAGAAGAGACGGTGAGAAGGGGGGGAAGAGAGGAAAAACAAACAAACAACAAAAAAAAACTCCTGGGTCACCTGTATGGAGAAAAAACAACAACAAACAAACAGAGGAGACAGCAAACAACAAAGAGCAACATAATAATAGAAAAAAAAAAGCACCATCACAATAAACTAGCTAGTCATAGATATCAATAGTTACTAAATAATAGACGATATTGTTCAGCACGCAAGATAGACAGCGCACAGTGTGCTTTGAGGCAGCAGCCAAGAAAGCTTTAGTCCGCGTCTGTGAATACCCATGTGTACACCTGTGTGCATACCTGTGTGGATCAGCATGCTTGCATTCCAAAGGTTTCTCCATGTAATGATCTGCTAGGGAGTGTGGGGAGCCACGGCCCTGTCCTCTATGGTATCAAGCAGGTATGGAGGAGATCAAAACTCCAGACATCCAGAGGCCCCCAGAACACAAGAGACCAAGGAAGACCCACAGAGGGGCAGCCGCGCCACTGTCCCAGTAAGAGCTAAGGAGAGTCCCAGATGAGGGCTCATTCAGCAGCCGCGGAGCAGAAGCCAGGGGGAGTTACAGCGATGCGCCCGTGTGCTCCGCCGGCAGCCAGCTGTGCCTGAGTGACCGAGCCCCAGGCCGAGAGGCCGGGGGCACCCCACCTCCGAAATGGCCCGAGCGAGCCCCAATAAGCGGCCGCCAAGGAGTGAGCCGGTGTGTACCCGGACGCCCACCCCCAGATACAAAGAACCACCAACGCTCCAACACCTGAGGGAGTCCGCCACCGGCAGGGGAAGTGGTGGTGGGTGGAGATAGGCCTCCAAACCTTGGAAGGCCCGAGATGTCCCCAGAGAGGTGGCGTCTGATACCCAACCTGACATATAGATACAAACATACAGACACAAACATCCATTCCCACCCTCATGCTCTCATGTGCACTTCACACTCAACCGACGTGGAGAGAAATATAAAGAGACGCTGTATACGCAATCACACTCCCCAAGCGTACTCTACAAACCGGGTCTAGGTACCCCTGCCCCTGGAGGGGGGAACTGCACCCAGACCCAGGTGGTGTTACCCTTTTCCCTGCGGTGGGGAGAGGCAGACCGCCCCGACTCCGCAGCAGCAGGGAGGCCCCACACCCCAGACCGCAGCCGGACGGCCAACACCTCCTAGCCCCCCCTCTCCAGCAGGCCGCAGAGAACGGGGGTGAGAGAAGACTCCAAACCTCCCTCCACCCGCTCATAGTAGTGTTGACGCATGTGTGTTCTAAGGTGCAATTAAAACCCAGGAGGGCATGGAGCTACCTGCCAGAGAGCAGCAGGTAAGCGCATAGTCCCTCCTGTTAGCCCTCAATGTCTACATGTATTTAAAATTGAGAGGTGAGCAACGATGCCAGGGGTGAGGTGTACACCCTGATGGTAACTTGGACTCCGTGTATTGTGCCCACCCCCAAGATCCTATATGTATGTGTAATGAGGGTATGAGTAATGTGAATGTCTAAGTTGTGGGATAAAATTGAGGCAGAGGCAGCCAGAAGGGGACAGAGGGGGGGGTAGCCTCCTCTGCATCCTGGTGACATACCCCTACTTCAAGGCCCTGCATGTGTGGGTGGTTGTGGTGGAGCGGGAGGAGGGAGGCAGCTGGAGATGGGGAGGGAAGGAAGGGAGGGGCAGTGACCCCTCCCTGGGGCCAGCTCCCCCGCTGACCCCAGTAGGCACTCCCACACTCCGCGACCCGCCAGGGAAAAGGGGGCCCAGGCCCATCCAGACCGGGGCCCAGCGCAGCAGCGCCCCCCGGCCCCACAGAGCCCGGGACAGTCCACCCAACCCCACCACAGAGAAAACTGCACCCACCCCACCATCCACTCGTCTTCCAGACTACATGAGACAATAGACGCCCAGGCTGAGATCTTCCTCCACCTCTCCTGTATCTCCCCCTCCTGCAGAGAGTTCCTGAGGGGAGGAAAGCTCCTGCAAGGTGTAACAATCTCCCCCACCGGTTGAAGAGCCCCACAGGCGACTCGACACACCGGCGGCACCCTGCGCCAGGGATGGGCTCCCATGCACCCACCCGCCCACAACCCCGGCAACACACAAACCAGGACCCAAGGCCCCGAGGCCCAGCCAGGGCCCCGGCCCAGAGATGGAGCGCCCCCAGACCCTCACGCCCATCCCGGACCCACCCAGGGGCAGACAGGCTACCAGGCCAGTAACCCACGTCCATCATCACAGACCCTCCCCTAGCCCCGCTGCACGCAGCCACGAGGAAATAGTCAGAAAAGAGCCCCCAACCGGACATGACCGCTACCCCGGGTTGAGCCCCCCAAGGAAGATGCCTCCGGGGAACCCCCCGACGCCCTAAGCCTGTCCCTGCCCCCACACCAATCACAATATTGAAGGCGGGACCAAACTATGACCCCCCACCCCCACTAGGTGATGGAGCCGATCAAAGGAGCCCAGAGCAATTGATCTGATGTGGTGGCCGAGGCTGTATCAAAACTAATGTAATCTAATAGATAATTTCTATATTGGTTAGAATTAAGATTGTTTTTATTTTTCCAGTTCATGAGGACAGTTTTCTTGGCTATGCATAGGGCAGTGAAAACCATATGGGCTATATTGTTTTCTGAAGTGACATTATCTAAGCTGCCCAACAAACACACTAAGGGGGAAGTTGGAATGTTACATTTCAGACACTTTGATAAGTCTTCACATATCTCGTGCCAAAACTTCTGCACTGGTGGACAGAACCAAAGAGCGTGAATGTAATTGTCTGGTGTATTGTTTTGACAGTGTGAGCAGTTGTTGGAAGATGTAAAGCCCATCTTGAACATCCGATGACCTGTATAGTGCACTCTATGTAGTATTTTGTATTGTATTAATTGCAGACTGGGATTTTTAATCAATTTAAAAGTTTTTAAGCATACCTGAGACCAGAAGTTTTGGTCTAAACTGACTGATAAATCTGCTTCCCACTTTGCAATAGGAAGGGATATTGATTCATCTAATTTAGAAAGTGTTCTATATATTTTAGATAATAATTTGGGGGATTTAAGAGTAAGGAAATGTGCCGCACTTGGTGGTGTTTGTAATTCAACTTGACTGAGGTTAAATTTCTTTTTTATAATGGATTTAATTTGTTGATATTCTAAAAATTTTTTCTTGTTGATCCCATATTGTGCAACTAGTCTGTCAAATGGGATAAATTCTGTTCCCTCTAATATATGTTCTAAATATTTGATTCCTTTACAACTCCATTCTGGGAAGTTAATCATATTATTGTTTTGTAATATGTCAGGGTTATTCCAGATAGGAGTATGTTTGCATGGGATTAGTGAAGACTCCGTTATTTTTAGAAACTCCCACCATGCTGTCAGAGAGGAGCTGATGTTGATACTTTTAAAGCATTCATGTCTTTTGATGTTTGAGCTAATAAATGGTAGGTCTGAAATCTCTAGATCCTTGCATAGTGCCTGTTCAACATCTAGCCAGGGCTCATCTAGGAAGGTATGTTTTGACCATTCTGAGATGAACTGAAGCCTGTTGGCTAAGAAGTATTGGTGAAAATTAGGCAGATCTAATCCTCCTCTATCCTTGGTTCTTTGTAGCGTTTTTAAGCTGATACGCGGGGGTTTATCTTTCCAAAGGAATTTGGAAATATATGAATCCAGAGATCTGAACCAATCTTGTGATGGTTTGTTAGGGATCATCAAAAATAAGTAATTTATTTTTGGCAAGATCATCATTTTTATAGTGGCGACCCTTCCCATGAGTGATATGGGTAAAGATTTCCATCTAGTCAGATCGCCTTCTACTTTCTTTAGAAGTGGGATGTGATTTAATTTAGTTAAGTCTGAAAGCTTAGGAGAAACATTAAATCAAATCAAATCAAATCAAATCACTTTTTATTGTCACATCACATGTGCAGGCACACTGGCACAGCACATGCGAGTGAAATTCTTGTGTGGGAGCCCCACAAGCAACAGAGATGTGCAAACACAACAACACAAACGAGCAAAATACAAGAATGGCTAATCCGAAACTAATAAATATATGTACAATATATAATAGTGTATGCATTTCTGGATGTGTATACTAAATATTTTCCTACGTGTGTGTGTGTGTGTGTGTGTCTGTGTGTGTGTGTATACACATTTTTACAAATTAAATAGTAAAAAAAATAATAATAAAATATATAAAATATACAGAGTTGAATATGTGCAAAACAAGTGGCATTTATATACAGTGTGTAGTGCATAATGTTGAAGTTCTAGTAGTGAAGCTGAGGTGTCTATGAAATGTTCAGCAGTCTGATGGCCTGATGGAAGAAGCTGTCTCTCAGTCTGCTGGTACGGGACCGGATGCTGCAGAACCTCCTTCCTGATGGAAGCAGTCTGAACAGTTTATGGCTGGGGTGACTGGAGTACTTGATGATCCTCCCCGCTTTCCTCAGGCAGCGCTTCCTGTAGATGTCTTGGAGGGAGGGAAGCTCACCTCCAATTATCCGTTCAGAGCACCGCACTACTCGCTGGAGAGCTTTGCAGTTGTAGGCGGTGCTGTTGCCATACCAGGTGGTGATGCATCCAGTGAGGATGCTCTCAATGGCACAGTGATAGAAGGTCCTGAGGATGCGGGGGCTCATGCCGAATCTTTTCAGTCTCCTGAGAAAGAAGAGGCGCTGCTGCGCCTTCTTCACTGTTTTGTTTATGTGTACTGACCACGTAAGATCCTCAGCCAGATGTACTCCAAGGAAACGGAAGCTGCTCACTCTCTCCACAGCAGCGCCGTTGATGGTGATGGGGGTATGTACTTCTCTGCACCTCCGGAAGTCCACTATCAACTCCTTTGTCTTTGCGACGTTGAGGGTGAGATGGTTGTCTTGACACCAGTGGGTCAGGGCGCTGACCTCCTCCCTGTAAGCCGTCTCATCCCCGTTGGTGATAAGACCCACCACTGTAGTGTCATCCGCAAACTTCACAATGATGTTGGAGTTGTTAGTGGCTGTGCAGTCGTAGGTGTAGAGTGAGTACAGGAGAGGGCTCAGTACACACCCCTGTGGAGCACCAGTGTTCAGTGTGATGGGGGATGAGGTGATGCTGCCCAGTCTGACCACCTGGCGTCTGTCGGACAGGAAGATAAGGATCCAGCTGCAGAGGGAGCTGCTCAGTCCTAGATCCTGCAGTTTCCTGTCCAGCTTCGAGGGAACGATGGTATTGAATGCTGAGCTGTAATCTACAAACAGCATTCTCACATACGTGTCTCTCTTCTCCAGGTGTGACAGGGCAGTATGTAGTGTCAGGGCTATGGCATCATCAGTGGACCTGTTGTGGCGGTATGCGAACTGTAGAGGGTCCAGTGAGTCTGGTAGTGCAGAGCGGATGAAGTCCCTGACCAGCTTCTCGAAGCATTTGCTCAGGATGGGGGTCAGGGCTACAGGTCGCCAGTCGTTCAATGAGGAGATGGTGGAGGATTTGGGTACAGGGACGATGGTGGCCATTTTGAAGCAGGCTGGGACTACAGACAGAGAGAGGGAAAGGTTGAAGATGTGTGTGAACACTCCAGCCAGCTGAGCCGCGCATGACTTGAGGACGCGGCCGGGAATACCGTCCGGACCAGTAGCTTTGCGCGCGTTCACCTTCCTGAAGCACTTCCGCACATCCTCCTCAGACACAGTGTGTGCACTGACGTCATCCGCGGTGCGCACACTGTCCGGTCTCATGGTGTTCGCTGTGTCGAATCTAGCGTAGAATACGTTTAGATCCTCACACAGAGAGGCCGTGGTCTGCGGTGTGCTGGGTTTCCCTCTAAAGTCTGCGATCGTGTTTAGTCCCTGCCACATACTCCGAGGGTTGTCAAACTGTTGCTCCACCCTGTCCCTGTACTCACGTTTGGCTGCTTTGATCGTCTTCCGGAGTTGGTAATGTGCGTGTTTGTAGTCCGATGTGTTCGCGGAGGCAAAGGCGGTGTTCCGTGCCGCCAGTGCCGCGCGAACATCTCCGTTAATCCAGGGTTTTTGATTTGGGAAGGATTTAACTGTTCTGGATGGGACGACATCTTCCACGCATTTCCTGATAAATCCACAGACTGAGTCTGTGTACTCATCAATGTCCCTAGCAGCCACGTGAAACATTTCCCAGTCCGCGTGATCAAAACAGTCCCGCAGCGCAGACTCCGATTGGTCCGTCCAACAGTGCACCGCCCTCCGGGTTGGAGCTTCCTGTTTCAGCTTCTGCCTGTAGGCGGGCAGGAGCAGGATGGAGCAGTGATCTGATTGGCCGAATGGGGCGCGGGGGAGGGCTTTGTACGCATCCCGGAAAGAGGTGTAACAGTGGTCGAGTAGCCGGTCTCCACGTGTGTTAAAAAGGATGTGTTGATGCAGTTTTGGTGAGACTTTCTTCAGGTTTCCCTTATTAAAGTCTCCGGCTGTGATAAACGCTGCCTCTGGGTGTGCGGTTTCCTCACTGCTGATCGCGCTGTACAGTTCCCTGAGTGCACGGTCAGTGTCGGCTTGTGGGGGAATGTAAACAGCCGTAATAATCACTGCTGTAAATTCCCTCGGTAGCCAGAATGGCCGGCACTTAATCATCAGGTACTCCAGGTCCGGTGAGCAGAAGGATTTGACCGGGTGCACGTTCGCATAATCACACCAGCTGTTGTTGATCATGAAACATACACCACCGCCTCTGCTTTTCCCAGTAAGATCCTGTGACCTGTCCGCGCGGTGCACAGAGAACCCCGGCAGTTGTATTGCGGGGTCCGGTACCTTGTCCGATAGCCAGGTTTCTGTGAGGCAGATCACGCAGCAGTCCCACATCTCTCGCTGGAATGAGATCCGTGCCCGAAGCTCGCACAGCTTGTTCTCCAGAGACTGCACATTAGCCAGTAATAAACTGGGTAACGGTGGTCTGTAAGTGCGCCGTCTCAGTCGAACCAGAACGCCAGATCTTCTCCCTCTGCGTCGGCGTTTGCGGCCTCCAGGGACAGAGAACAAAGGCGTCTCAGGTGAGATGAATGGGGGGTCCGTGTTGCAAAACTTGAACTCCGGAAACTTATAAGAAAGACCGTCTTTTATGTCCAGTAAGGATAATAATACCTAAATATTTAATATTTCCTGATTGCAGTGGGGCAGAGGAAGAATTATGGAAGGAGCAGTTAATGGGGAGAACTGTAGATTTTGGCCAGTTAATTGAATAATCTGAAACTCTTGAAAACCAGTTTATTAGAGTAATTACCTCAGACACACACACATTCTCACATAACACACACACACACACTTACAGAAGTTCACACATATACATACAAATGCTTTGTCTCAGAACCAAGGGGGCGTAGCTTTGTTCTGACGTGTTTTGTGTGAACTGTGTCTCAATAAAAAGGGCAGCAAGGGAGGTCGTGGTCGAGGTCATTTTCGTGGTGGACACAGGCCTCCCTTGCGCAAGTGTTTGATCGATCGACTGTCTTGTTTTCTTCATGATGAATAAGTCTCTAGAATTAGCGGGGCTTGTGGAAACACAGACCCAACTGGCCATGAGTACCATTCACAGAGAACGGGGGAATAGCTGCAATCACAGCATTGTAAGATGGTGACTGATGTACCCCTAGGCCCCCTCCTCAGTATTTAAGGTTTGACTCTCATCATGCACTGGAGCACAAACTGGGTGTCAATAGGACGCTACAACACAGAGCGAACACCATCCCCACTGACACAGCAACCAGGGAGGCAGAAGAACATCACATCAAGAAGGCCCTGAGTAAATGTGGTTATCCCAGCCGGACTTTTGTCAAAGCTGGGAAGGCTCCTAAAGAAATCTCCAGCCGATCCAGGAGAGAAGGACAACCGCTGCCCAAGCGAAAAACTGTAGTGATCCCGTATGTGTCAGGAGTATCGGAGCATTTGAGATGCATTTTTTTCTAAACACCGGGTCTCTGTGGCTTTTAAACCCAAAAACACGCTGCGCCAAAAACTGGTCCACCCCAAGGACCGGGTCCCCCGACACAAACAGAGTGATATTGTGTATGCTGCCAGAAAGATTGCCAGGATTTATGCTATGTAATGTACTGTTTATGAGATTGGGGAAACCTGCAGTCAGCTGAGGGTGAATACGTCTCTTGGATGAGTGACGAAAGGTTTCTCCTACTGAAAACGCTACGTCCAGATGAACAGAATCAAATTTAGTGTAGCACCCTCAAGGATTGACGTGATGTAGTTATAAAACAGGGTTTATTCTGGTCTTGGCAACCCGTGAGAACTGCTCACGGACAAAACAATAAAACAAAAACATCACATCAAAATGCGCTCTTGTACGTAGTGTCAGTCAATCAAAAATCCTTAATTACAGAAAATAAACATTTAAAATACACAAACCTCATGAGCTGACATCCAGGAGGTGCTAAATAGTCCTTTATTGCCTTATTGCCTTATCTTCCATCTTCTTTGTCAATTATTTCCACTCTTTAAACGATATTTTCTCCATGTGTGGAGCTACCTCTGAGCTGCAGCATGCAGACACCATGTGCGCTAGCAAAAGAAAAGTGGCTGGGTGGAGACCCAAACAGCAAAGCTGTACCCTACACAGTTCACCACCAGAAGGCGCAAAGGAACAAAATCCAGACATACAGCTTAACAAATATCAAATGCAACAAACATCAAATGCAACAAACATCAAATGCAAAAGACCGTTACACTCCCACCAATCACTTGTGATTAAAAAGAATAAAGTATTGCCTATGAAGTAATGAACAGCTTTTGAATGAACTATCATGAATTATCCTTTAAGCAGAGTGCGGTGGAGAATCTCCTTCCGCTTCCATCAGAATGACTGTCTTCTGAATGGGTCTTTCCAGGTGCACAGGTTTGGAGGTACGTTTTCCTGCTCTATCCAGGGTTGGATCACTCCGCAGCAATTTCACCTTCCTCACTTTTCCATCCTTTCCAGGATACACTTCAATGATCCTTGCCAACTTCCACTGGTTGCGTGGAGTTATCTCATCCTTCAGGAGGACAACATCATTGATCTTAGCATTTCTGTGCTCTTTGGTCCACTTCTGTCTGCCTTGAAGATTTAACAAATACTCCTTTTTCCACCTTGTCCAGAAAGTGTTGGCAAGTAGTTGAACACGACGCCACCTCTTACGGAGATAAAGATCTTCTTTCACAAACCTTCCTGGAGGTGGAGAGATGATTGTGGACTTCATGGTTAGTATGTGATTCGGTGTCAAAGGTTCTGGGTTTGATGGATCACATAGTTGGTCAGTAGTCAATGGTCTGCTATTAATCACTGCCATGACTTCATACAGGAATGTCCTCAGAGTGGAGCTGTCGAGTTGTTTGGCTGATTGTTCCAGAATGGACATGAGAACACTTCTTATGGTGCGAATTTGTCTTTCCCAGACACCACCCATATGACTAGATGCTAGGGTGTTCATGAGAAACTCACAGTCCAGTTTCCCTAGCTTGGCTTGATTCATTTCCTTAAATGCTCCAATAAACTCATTTCTAGTGCCGACAAAATTCGTGCCTTGATCGCATCTTATCTGGCGAACTGTACCTCTGATGGCCATGAATGCACGTAAGGAGTTGATGAGGGAATCTGTAGAGAGATCGTCAAGGATTTCAAGATGCACTGCTCTGGAGCACATGCAAGTGATTAGCAAGCCATAACGCTTTAGCTCCTTGCGGCCTTCTCTGACATAAAAAGGACCAAAGCAGTCCATCCCACAGTAGGTGAATGGCGGTGTGGTCTCCATCCGATCCTCTGGGAGGTCTGCCATCTTCTGCTGCTCTGTGCGCCTTCTGAACCTTCTACATTTTACACATTTATAGATGTAAGATGACACAATCTTGCTGCATCCAAGAATCCAGAATCTGTTAGCTCGAAGTTTATTCATGGTGATCCCTCGTCCTTGATGGTATGTCTTCTCGTGATAATGTTTGGCCAGTAATGCCGACACGTGACTGTCTCTTGGCAGGATCGCAGGATGCTTGACATTGGGGTGCAAAGCTGCATGTGTTAAGCGTCCGCCTACCCGAAGAATGCCTTGGTCATCAAGAAATGGACATAACTTGTGTAACTTGCTAACCTTGTCTTTCATCTGCATCACATCATGATGTTGCAAGGTTTTTATTTGCTGAGCAAAGGCTGTTTCTTGAACCATCTTAATGATTGTTAACTCTGCTTCCTTTCTCTCTTGTAGGCTACTGATGTCGTGTGATCTACTCTTGTGATCATTTGCTTCTTTCACATAGCGCTTGAGTCTAGCAACTGCCTTAATCATCCTCGACCAGTTGGAAAACTTGTGTAAGCGATCTAATAATAATAATAATAATAATAATCTAACAGTGACCTTTGTTCCTCCACTTGTATCTTGTGGACTTGAACCTTCTTAACCTCCGGGTCACTGTTTGATAACTCTCCCACCTTAATTTCCCCACTGTGTATGACCCTCTGCCAAAGGAGGTCTGGGCCTTTGAACCAGTTTGATGCTACAAGTCGTTCTGCTGTGAGGCCTCTTGAGGCGTGGTCCGCCGGATTATCTTCGGAAGTTACATACCTCCATTGGGTTGAATCTGTGCTTTGTTTGATGCGTTCCACTCGGTTTGCAACAAACACATGAAATCTTCTGGCTTCATTGCTGAGGTATCCGAGTACCACCTTCGAGTCAGTCCAATACCTTTCTTCTGAAATTTCCATTTCCAATTCCTTTTTCAGCATGTCACCAGTGCGCACAGCAACAACGGCCGCCGACAACTCAAGCCGAGGTATAGTTGTGACTTTGGTTGGTGGAACTCTTGAGCCAATGAGCAGTGGACTTCACCAGAGCAGTGCTTACTTCTCTGAGGTAAGTGCACATTCCATATCCAGATGCATTTGCATCAGAAAAATGATGAAGTTCGTAGTGCTGTGCCTTGAAGTTCGAAGGAATGTAGCATCTGTGAACCTTCACGTCTGCAAGGTTTCCCAGGCCACGCAACCAATACTCCCACTGAGGTCGAAGTCTGTCAGGTAAGTTATCATCCCAGCTGAGTTTATCTCGACACATTTTTTGCAAGATCTGCTTACCCAGCACAATGAAAGGTGACACAAACCCAAGTGGATTGAACACAGAGGCGACTGTGGCCAATACTCCTCTTCTGGTGAGTGGTTTTTCCTTAACAACTACTCTGAACTGAAATTGATCTGATGCCACACACCATTGTACGCCAAGTGCTCTTTCCATATGTACTTCACCGAGTGCCATATCTAGCTCTTTGGGAGCTGCAGCGCATTCTTCTTTCGGAAGCGAAGCTAGAACTTTGGTGCTGTTTGAGATGAACTTGTGCAACTGAAGTTTGCCCATGCTGCAGAGTTTGCATGCTTCATTAACCAGCTGTATTGCCTGATCTTCAGTGTCAACACTTGCTAGTCCGTCATCAACATAGAAATTGGTTTTGATGAACTTGATGGTTTCTTCATTAAAACTTCCTTCCCCTTCAGCTGCAAGATGCTTGAGGCCATAGTTGGCGCAACCTGGAGAAGATGCTGCTCCAAATAGGTGTACCTTCATCCGGTAGACAGTGAATGGAGTTTCAAGGTCACCGATCTCCCACCATAAGAACCGTAGGTAATCTTGGTCACAAGCATGCACATGGAATTGGTGGAACATGAGTTCGATGTCACACATGAAAGCCACTGGGCCTCTTCGGAAGTGACACAAGACTCCGAGCAAGGTGTTTGTTAGCTCTGGACCAGTGAGGAGATGGCCATTTAAGGAAGCGCCTTGGAACTTGGCAGAGGCATCAAAGACAACACAAATCTTTCTGGGTTTTTGTGGATGATACACACCATGGTGTGGGATGTACCAAACTGGTGTCTTCTCAATGTCTTGCTCTGTGACCTTTTCAGCATCTCCATGGGCTAGGATCTCATCCATGAATTTCTTATAGTCCATGTAGTACTGCTTGTTACTCTTGAGCCTTTCGTCTAAACATTTGAGGCGATGAATAGCACACGCCTTGTTGTTTGGCAGGTTCGGCCTTTCACTCTTAAATGGGAGTGGCATTTCAAAATGACCATCCTCCTTGTTCCTAATGCCGGCCTTCATCTTTGTTAAAAACTTGAGATCTTCTTGAGAGACCTTTGTGTCTTCTGGTGCTTTCTCAACAAAGTCAGACTCCAACATCTTTAGGACCTCTGTGGGAGAGATCATTTCCTTTTTTTGAGTTCTGTAGACATAGTGAACCTTGTTGGTGAGATTTGAAGAGGGATTAATGTCAGGCACCACTTCCTTCACAATGACTTGGTGACTTATTCCGAAGGCGTCTCCATAATCGAGACATGGATTGCCATAACCCAGAATACTCCATTCCAGATCAGTTCTTTGCGCAAACGGCTGATTTTCCTTTCCAGACACAACCTCACGAGGAACAAGTGCTTGGGGGCAGTTGTACCCAATCAGCAGACCAACATCACAGCTTTGTAGTGGAGCGATCTCACTTGCAATGCATTCAAGAGGAGACCATGCCTTAGCTGTTGCAGGCGATGGAATGTGATCTCGGTTTGCGGGAATAAAGTCTCTGGCATACGTCACTGGTAGGGAAATGGTCTTATTTGAGTAGAACCCTCTGACTTGTAGACCTGAGAGCTTGCGACAGGACACAACTGTGTTTCTTGAAGACATGGTAGTGAGCTTTAGCTGAGTTGATTCACCTTTGATATGCAGAGCTTGTGCCGTTTCTTCAAGATTAAAGGTCGTATCGCTCTGTGTATCAAGGAGCGCGTAGACAAGAATTTCATGCTCTGGCTCACCTTTGGATGACACCCATACTGGAATAATGGAAGATGTGTGAGTGTCGTCAACATTCTGCGTGACTCTGTTAGAAGTTGCTTCACTTGTTGTTGGTGTGACACTGTTGTCTTGTGAGACATCTGAGTTCGTTTGTCTCGTCCTGTCACTGTTCTTGTGTGGATTTCTCCTTGTTCTGTCTTCCTTCGTGCGATTGTCATGAAGACATGTTGGATGTCTTTTATTACATGTGTCACAGGTTTCTCTCCCTTCACAATCCTTGGAGCGATGACCAGAGTTCAGACAGCCAAAACATAACTTCTTGTCTTGAACAAACTTTAGTCTCTCATTTATGAACCTTCTACACTTAAGTAGGCTGTAGGAGCCACATGAGTTGTTTCCGTCTGACTAAGTGGGTTAGTTTAAATAGACTCACTGTATTGGTGCATGGGTGTGGGGCGTGTCTCATGGGTGTGGTATAAGGTAAATGTGGTTGCACTCACTTGTACACAGCACCTGATGTGATGAGCAGAAGGTAGGGTGAGCGCGAGGCAAAAACTTTCTGTTGACCGCAACATATCGCAACATATCGCAACATACCGCAATTTGAATGATTTAATATTCTGTGCGTGTGTTTGACAGTTGATCCCATGTGCTGATTTATAGTTTGGACAGTTGCATGTGGAAATAAAGAAGCAAATGATACAGAAGTGTTTTGTGCGTTAATTGTTGCGCGTCATCAGGTGTCCTCATGTTTAGCCTGCCGCGGCCATTGGTTGGAGTAGCCGCAACAACTTGTCAACAGAAAGTGGCTCTTTTTAGGTTTTATTGGATTATTTATAAATAGATGAGTTTTATTGATGATAGTTTTGTAGTTTGCTGTTGCCTTTTACCACCCGCTTTTAGATTAAGCCTTTGGCTACACGAGCGCATTTTGTTCAGGAGTTTTGTTCCCCTGTTAGGTTTTAGCAATACAGCTGCACAAGGCGTTGTACTGATTTTCTTTCTAGTTTTTGGGCATCAGGCGGCTGAAGCCATTGGCTTGGGAGTACCGCCGCAGTTTGTGTTTAAGACAGTTTGTCTTCCTCACAGCTGACGGTATGGAGGTACATAAATACCCACCGCTAGTATGTACGGAAGACTAGGTTAAGTTAGTTAGGTTTAATAGGCAGTTAGTGGGGGATATTGCTCCTGTCAATTGTGTATGGCCAGGGTTTATGAAGTGAATGTCATCAAGTTGATGCTTTGGAATGAAGCTGGGTGGCATAGGTGCAGTTCAGCGTTTGGATTTTTTGTAATATTTTAAAGAAAAATGGAGACACACCAATTAACACAATGTGGTGATGTGGATGGAAAGAAAAGACAGCCGAAATCGACTGCTAAGGCTTTGGAGAATCAGATTGAAAGGCTGCAAACAGAACGTCACACTAAGATTAATAAAATTAAAAAGGTCATAAAAATTATTAAAGAGTTAAAGCAATCTGAGGATAATGTTTCAACTGTTCAGGCTCAGTTAGAGAATTTGTCTGTGTTGCTTAATGAGGTGACTCATCTGCATGAAACCTTGCTTCCTTTGCTTCCTCAAGAAGAGCAAGAAAAACAAACTGCTTGGTTCATAAGTGTGCGAGCACATAATACTGAGTTTATGGAAGAAATAAAGAAATGGCTTCATGATGCAAAGGGAAACCCTCAGAGCAAAAATCAGGTGTCTGAGCTTGATTTGCCACATTTAAATCCACCTGGTGTTGATTCCTCTGATGTATTACCTGCTGGAAATGGTTCTGGTGCTTCTAAGATCGCCGGGAATGTTAGTAAAGGTGCTGCGATAGATGATGTTAATCCAAGTGATAGTGTCTCTAATGTTGGAAACAAAAGTAGGAAAAGCAGATCATCACTCAGTGGCTCAATGGTTTCATCTGCCTTGTCAGCACGCATAACAGCAGAGGCTGACATGGCTGCCCTTCTTGTTCGTCAGAGGTTGTTGAAAGAAAAGCATGCTTTGGAAGAACAAGAAATACAGCTTAAGAAAAGAAAGGAGCTGCTTGACTTGGAAACTGAAATAGCAGCCTCAACAGCAAAGGTGAATGTTTTAAAAACTTCTGAAATGTCCCGAGTCTCAAGTGCTGTTAAGGTTAAATCTGATGGAATGAATTCGTATTTAGAACGAGAGCAGGGGCGTTTAGCCGTTTTAAATCCTAATGCTCCGACGTTCAAACCTGTGTTACCAGAACAACCATATCAGGGTGTGGATGCTAGTGATCATCAAGCACAGGTATTGGATGTAAGGCCCAAGGTTAAAAATACTTTTCAACCCAAGGTCGTTTCATTGGAAAAGTCAGAGACGAAGTTACATCAAGTACTTCCAGGTGCAGTTTCAACTACTCAGATGATGTCGCAGTCTCACGCACAATCAAAACCTCTCACACATACAGTGCAAGGTGGTGAGGGTCATGATCATTTAGTCACAGTTTTGAAGAAACAAAATGAAATTACAACTTTATTAGCTGAGCAGCAGTCTCTGTTTTTGTTACCAAGACAGTTATTTGATGGCGATCCTTTGCAATATCAAACATTTATGAGAGCTTTTGAGCACATGGTGGAGAGTCAAGCTCACAGTGCTAAGGATTGTTTATATTTTCTCGAGCAATACACTAGAGGCCATCCAAGAGAAATGGTCAGAAGCTGTCAGTATACGCCTGCTGAGTATGGATATGCTAAAGCTAAATCTTTGCTCCAAGAGAACTTTGGCAATTCGCTGAAAATTGCTGCTGCCTACATTGAAAGGGTCAGTAAATGGCCATCTATAAAATCTGATGATGTGAAGGCTTTGCAGGAATATGGGTTTTTATTAAGGCAATGTTGCAATGCAATGGGAGACGTTGAGTCCTTGCACGAGTTGGATGTCTCTGCTAATACGCAAGCAGTTATAAAAAAGTTGCCTTACAAGCTCAGGGATAAATGGAGAAATGTTGCCTGCGATCTGCAGGAGAGATTTCAACGTAAAGTGTCTTTTTGCGATGTTGTTGAGTTTGTTGAAAGGCAAGTTAAGATTGCAAGTGATCCATTGTTTGGAGATATACAGGATCCTCCGACAGCCACCAGAAAAGATGCGAGGAATAGTAAGCCTCAGTTTTACCCTAAGGCTAAGCGGAGTCGTTTTGCTACTACAGTGGCCAAGGTGGAAGGGAAGATTGAGCCAGCATTGAGGCGAGAAAATGGTTCAGTTGTGACCAAGGCCTGCTTGTTTTGTGGAGCAGGGCATATGTTGGAGTTGTGTCCTTCATTTGAAAGAAAGTTACACTGTGAAAGATTATCTTTTTTGAAAGAGAATGGCGTGTGTTATGGTTGTCTGTGCATTGGGCACAGAAGCAGAGACTGTAGGAAACGTCTCTTGTGTAAAGTTTGTAATCAGAAACACCCCACACTCTTACATATTCACTCCAAGCGGAGGGAAAGTGTCGCAGTGCAAACTATAGGAGGGAGAGAACCATCAGATGAAGGTCCTTCTTGTGCTGTGCAAAGCAGTGGTGTTACTGGGGCCGGTGAGCAAAATAGTGCTCTGTCCGTAATACCAGTTAGAGTGAAGTCTAAGAAAGGTACTCAGTCATTGGTAACCTATGCCTTTCTAGATCCTGGGAGTTCAGCTTCATTTTGTACGGAAGCACTCATGAATAGGCTGAATCTTTCAGGAAGGAAAACTGGCATTCTTTTGCGGACAATGGGTCAGGAGAAAATGGTCAGTAGTTATGTGGTTTCAGATTTGGAAGTAGCTGGTTTGGATTTAGATCCCTACTGTGACTTGCCTGACTTATTTACTCAGAAAAGCATGCCTGTTCATCAACGTAATATTCCCCGACAGGAAGATCTCGACAAATGGCCACATTTGCGCCATATTAATGTACTGGAGATAAATTCCGGGGTAGACCTGTTGATCGGGACCAATGTGCCCAAGGCTTTAGAGCCATGGGAGGTTGTTAGAAGTCAGGATGAAGGTCCCTATGCAGTAAAAACTATGCTGGGTTGGACGGTGAATGGTCCTCTCAGAGAGGATTGTAATACTGACATTTTTGATGTGAGTGTTAACAGGATTTCCGTGGCAAGATTGGATGAACTGTGGGAACGTCAAATGAAGACTGACTTTCCAGAATGTATTCAAGATGAGCAGTTGGCTTTGTCTAGAGAAGACCAGCAGTTTATGAAGTCAGTGATGGATTCTGCTAAGTTGGTTGATGGTCATTACACCATTGGTTTGCTTTTTAGATGCAATCAGGTAAACATGCCAAATAATAGGAAGGCTGTAGAACAGCGAGCTCTGAGCCTTAAACGAAAGTTTATTAGGAATGGTTCATTTCATGACGAATACACCAGTTTTATGACTGAAATCATTTCTAAAGGGTATGCAGAGAAGGTGCCTGTTGAAGAGTTCGATCGCTGTGATGGAGGATTATGGTATATTCCACATCATGGGGTGTATCACCCACAGAAGAAGAAGTTGCGAGTTGTCTTTGATTGTGGTGCTTCGTTTCAGGGAGTGTCTCTGAATGGACAACTTCTGGAAGGCCCAGTTCTCACTAGCTTGCTAGTTGGGGTCATAACCAGATTCCGAAAAGAACATGTGGTGCTCATGGCAGATATTGAATCCATGTTTTATTAGGTCAGAGTACAAAGAGATGACTTAGATCTGTTAAGGTTTCTGTGGTGGCCAGACGGAGATCATAGTCAGGATCTGGTGGAATATAGAATGAAAGTACATCTCTTCGGAGCTACTTCATCCCCAAGTTGTGCGAATTTTGCCTTGAGGAAATGTGCAGAGGACAACAGAGATCATTTCAGACTAGAGGTTGTCAACAATGTTTTACATAGCTTCTATGTGGATGATTGCCTTATCTCTGTTGGTTCTGAAGAGGAGGCAGTGAGGCTCTATCAGGAACTTGTTGCTCTTTGTGCTAAAGGAGGCTTTAAGCTCACAAAGTGGGTTAGCAACAGAAGAGCAGTGCTTGCTGCCATACCTCAGCAGGAGCGATCCAAGGAGATGAAGGATCTGGATTTGGATAGTGATGTGTTACCGGTAGAGAGAGTACTGGGTGTACAGTGGTGTATCCAATCAGATGCATTTAAGTTTAAGATCACACTGAAAACCAAACCTCCCACAAGGAGAGGGATATTGTCCCTTGTGAGCTCGATCTACGATCCATTAGGGTTTTTGGCACCTGTGGTGCTGCCTGCTAAGTTGATCTTTCAGAAACTGTGCAGAAGTCATTGGGGTTGGGATGATGTGTTGCCAGTTACTGTTGAACAAGAATGGACAGTATGGCTAAATGATCTTTGCCTTCTTGCAGATTTTAAGGTCGACCGGTGCCTTAAACCTTCTGATTTTGGAGACGTTGCTTCTGCTCAGTTACATCACTTCGCAGATGCAAGCGAGGAGGGTTATGGCACAGTCACTTATCTGCTGTTGCGCAGTACCCAGAATCAAGTGCATTGTGCGTTTATAATGGGTAAAGCAAGAGTGGCTCCATTGAAACAAACTTCCATTCCTCGCATGGAATTGACAGCTGCCTTAGTTGCGAGTAGAATGGATAAGATGTGGAAAAAAGAGCTGCAAATGCATTTGCAGGAGTCAGTATTCTGGACTGATAGTACCTCGGTGTTAAGGTATATCAGCAATGAAACCTCAAGGTTTAAAGTGTTTGTAGCAAACCGGGTGACGTTGAAAGAGGCAGTGGAAGGATGGAATCAGGCACAGATTCAGGAGATGCTGCTGCAAAAGGGCATAAAATAGATTTTTAATCCTCCTGCTGGTTCCCATCATGGCGGTGTTTGGGAACGTCTCATAAGGTCTGTTAGGAAGGTGTTAAATTCCATTTTGAAAGTGCATAATTTGGACGAAGAAGGCCTTTGTACAGTTCTTTGTGAGGCAGAGGCTATTGTGAACAGTAGACCAATAACTAAAGCCTCTACTGATCCTAATGATTTGGAGGCCTTGACTCCTAACCATCTGTTGTTGCTTAAGACCAAGCCATTGATACCACCAGGAGTGTTTCAGAAGGGGGACGTGTATGGACGACGTCGATGGAGGCAAGTACAGTACATGTCTGACCTGTTCTGGAAGCGCTGGGTCAAGGAGTACCTGCCCCAGCTTCAAGAGCGTCAGAAGTGGCAGAGAATCGGACGGAACTTCATTCCGGGGGATGTGGTTATCGTTGTCGATGATTCTGCGCCTCGTAACTCTTGGGTGACTGGAAGGATTGTGGAAGCAATTTCTGACAGTAAAGGACTTGTACGTCGGGTTCGTGTTAAGACAAAGACTGGTTGTTTGGACAGGCCAATCACTAAAGTGTGTCTTCTACAGGAAACAGAAGAGTCATGAAAATTGACTTTTTTCAAATATCTATTTGCATTAATGTATATTTATTTATTTGGAATTGAAATTGTATCTTGGAATGTTTGATAAAAGATTGATTATGTTTATCAGTATGTCTCCTACATGGTAAGTATGATGTAATTATTGCTCTAAAATAATTAGGGGCCGGTATGTAGGAGCCATATGAGTTGTTTCCGTCTGACTAAGTGGGTTAGTTTAAATAGACTCACTGTATTGGTGCATGGGTGTGGGGCGTGTCTCATGGGTGTGGTATAAGGTAAATGTGGTTGCACTCACTTGTACACAGCACCTGATGTGATGAGCAGAAGGTAGGGTGAGCACGAGGCAAAAACTTTCTGTTGACCGCAACATATCGCAACATATCGCAACCTATCGCAACATATCGCAACATACCGCAATTTGAATGATTTAATATTCTGTGCGTGTGTTTGACAGTTGATCCCATGTGCTGATTTATAGAATTGTTGCGCGTCATCAGGTGTCCTCATGTTTAGCCTGCCGCGGCCATTGGTTGGAGTAGCCGCAACATAGGCTGTGACCCGACCTTTCACAGTACACACAACTAGCACTAACAGTCCTTTCATTTGAGTTAGTTGCTAGCACCTTTGCTCCATTGCCTCTGTTCCTTGTTGTTTTTGCCCCTTCAGTTTCTCTTGGCTTCAGAGCAAAGAGAGATGGTATGGTATTACAGGCAATTTTGGCTTCCCGTGAGATGAAATCTACAAATTGGCTGAAGCTTGGAAAGGTGTGAGTCTCTTCTTGCACTTCTGTAACCTTTCTGTTCCACCTTGAAGTAAGCCAATCTGGAAGTTTTGCGAGCATTTTTTGGTTTTCATTGCAGTCATTGAGCACTTCAAGCACTTCACTTCATTTGTGACATGGCTGTCTTACAGCAGCAAAGGAAGTCCGCAAATGCTTGAAGTTCCATACATTCCAAAAAAAAAAAAAAAAAAAAAAAAGAAGTTCCATACTGCCTTTAGAGCTTATCTTAGGCCATGCGTCAAGTTTGTCTCTGAAGGCCTTTGCTACGAGGAAGGGATTGCCATACCTCTCTTCGAGAACTGTCCATGCTGCATAGTATGCAGACTCTATGCCAAGCGGGAAGTAGCCTTCTATTGCCTTCCTTGCAGGTCCACTTACATATTTCCTCAGATAATAAGTCTTCTCTTCAGTTGGTATATTTTTCCTGTCAATCAGAGTCTGAAAGGAAATTTTCCAATCATTATATCTGATAGGGTCGCCACTGAATATTGTTGGCTCTGGTACCGGAAGACGACTTGCATTAAGAGACACTGCAAATGCTTTGACCAGATCTTCTGTGTTCACCTCTCGGTGCGGTGTCACATTTCGTGGCGAGAAACACCGTTTCATATGCTGGTCATTGTTTTCAGACTTGACTTCATTTTTCTTATCAGATATGTGGTGAAGTAGGTTGTATATTTCTTCATCTGAACATTCACTTTGTTCATACACCCGCTGTCGAGCCTTTGCTGCATTCAGCTTTTTTACAGTCTCAAGTCACTCTACTTCTCTGCGCTTAGCTTCTAGAGCCTTTTGTCTTTGTGCTATTTCTGCTTCTTGCCTTTCAATTTCCTTCATATGGATTTCTTGTTCAAGCAGAACTTGGAGAGCAGCCTCATTTGCTGCAACTTCAGCAGCTGCATCTTGTCTTTTAGCCGAGAGCCGGCTGGAGTGTCTAGAGGAAACCCTCGCATGAGAAGAGAGCTTAGTGTGGTGTGACTTAACACTCATCCTGTCTGAGGCTTCTAACTTAGGCATAGACTCAGTCTCCTTCCATTTTTCATCCCTTTGACTTTTCACATCTGAGGCCACGGATTTAGATGAAGACTCAGTGTCCTTCCAAAGTTCTTCATCTCTTTGAACCTCCGCACTACTTGGGCTTGGACACTTTCTTACAGATTCGATAATTGTCTTTGTTATGGCTTCACACGTATCCATCCTTCGTCTTGTGTCACTATCTGGAGATTCAATACGTCTCAAGTCATCATAGGCTGCATTCACATCCTTAGAATCACTCAAAACCTTGGAAACATGTTCTTGTAGCAGATCCGTTGAGCACTGACCATCTATAGCTCCTTTGGCATCCTTAATGACAACCTTCCACTTCTCATAGCGCACACTGAAACGATGTGCAGCCCTCTTTATGTGCTCACCGTACAGTTCTTTGCCCTTTTTCGTCAATGTACGGACTCGTTGGCTCTGTCGTGCTCTTTGTGAGGTAGTAGAAACATTATCAGCTGTGCCTTCAACTGCTTGTAGTTGCTCATCTGCAGAAAGTTGTTCCACATCACCCTTTTCACTGACTTCTGGATTAGCCTCAAACTCTGCCATTGTTGGAGGGGTTTGGGTTTTTTGTGTATCTTACTTAGCCTTAATGTAAAGGTGCAGCAGCAGTTTAAATTTGATTTGGTAGTTGAGGAGCAAATTAATATTAATCTACGTTTAGTGTTACAACTTTAAAGCACAGTAATTACTATTACTCCTTAAACATCACTTAACGTGTATACTTAAGTCACATTACATATCTTGTCCAAGCCAGTAATACTGTTTCTTACAGCAACTGCTGAAGCCCACCATATGCACAATGCACAGGTTACTCATCACAACATTAACTTAACACTGTATGAATATCAGTCACTTAAACAGCAGAAATGTAAACAATGAGAAAGAAAGAAAAAAGAAGAAATATTCCAGTCCTTTGTTCATTTATAAAAGGAAACTTATCTTAATTATTTTTACAGTCCTTTTCCTTTTTATTTCTCTTTCTTATGGTTACTTATATTGAGTCCTTTAACTGAGGCAACACTTATTTTCGGAGCACCTGACTTTCCTGCGGGGCTGCGTCCTTCATCTACCCGTGCAGAGCGGAGTTCTCACTGTAGCACCCTCAAGGATTGATGTACGCACGATGTAGTTATAAAACGGGGTTTATTCTGGTCTTGGCAACCCGTGAGAACTGCTCACGGACAAAACAATAAAACAAAAACATCACATCAAAATGCGCTCTTGTATGTAGTGTCAATCAATCAAAAATCCTTAATTACAGAAAATAAACATTTAAAATACACAAACCTCATGAGCTGACATCCAGGAGGTGCTAAATAGTCCTTTATTGCCTTATTGCCTTATCTTCCATCTTCTTTGTCAATTATTTCCACTCTTTAAACGATATTTTCTCCATGTGTGGAGCTACCTGTGAGCTGCAGCATGCAGACACCATGTGCGCTAGCAAAAGAAAAGTGGCTGGGTGGAGACCCAAACAGCAATGCTGTACCCTACACAGTTCACCACCAGAAGGCGCAAAGGAACAAAATCCAGACATACAGCTTAACAAGTATCAAATGCAACAAAAATCAAATGCAAAAGAAAACATTTAGGGATAGACATGTCAGTCAACTGGCGAGGACTGCGCACCATGACAGAACAGTTACCTGTTCTGTTATGGTGCGCAGTGAGGATTGAGTAAAAATAAATCAAATCAAAAAATCATAATGGAAAGCCAAAACAAAAACATAAAACATAAAACAAAAACGTTTTTAACTCCTTTTTAACATTGTCATCAGAAATGATACAAAAAACCAAGTAGTTTACAGAGTCCTCCTTTCTCCATGGTTTGGGCTTTTCAGCTGTGGCCACACCTCTTTCAGACTCTTCTATATTTATACCCCAAAAGTTGCCTTTTAAAGTTAAACCTGGAGGTTTGCAGCTCACAATATGACTTCAAAGTTCAACTGGATCTAAATTGAGTCAGGCTACCTTTACAAGTACACAACATAACATAGACATGGCAGTGTGTGTGCATGCTCAATCATCCAGATAAGTAAATCCCAAAAGGTTGATTCTGTCCAACATATTTGTTTTTAATATGAGTTTAGAAGAGTTTGACAAAGAAAACCCAACAGATGTTTCAGAAGACATTTTTCCTTGTATATTAAGGCTCGTGTACTTGTGCAAACATCAAAGAGCATCAAACTCAGTTGTGTTGAAACCTCAATTTGATGATCTGCTTGTATCCATGTTAGTGTTTAAAGTCCAACATCTCCCTCTAGTGGCCATATATAAACATGAGTGAGGATGGTGTTAATGTAAAATGTGAATCATAGTGTTCCAGTCAGTCATCAGTGTGTCTCTGCACAGCTGTAATTAAAATGTGCTCAGAGGGCCTCAGTGTCTGAATGGTTCCAGTTCAGCTCCATAACAGCAGCGTCCCTGGTTTGATTCCTGTGTTTCAGCTCATATCTGCCTCTCTCACTGAGGGGGACGTCCACTACATGGACATGGATTTGTTCATCAACCAAACTACAGATCACTGAGAGCAGAGGACATAGAACTTGTTTCTGAAATTTCTTTCCATCTTTGTGTTTATATCTTGCATTTTTATAAAAATTTAGTTACCCACTGTGTTTGAACCAATAGAAAGCTGGTGCTCAGAGGAAGAGGGCGGGCTTTACTTGGTGTCAGTGAGAGAAATGAAAAAAAGCTCAAATGAGTGAGAAGGACGATGAAGGAAACATCTGTGCTGTGTCTGCTCTGTAAGTAGAATCTCTGTGTTTGTTTGAATTCTTGTACTTTGACTGTCTGCTCTCCTGATAACTGATGATGGAGGAGAAGACATGAAAAACAAATCAGGCTGAATTCAAGTTCAAAACACCACGAGGACCAACTGCAGGTCTGAACTGACTCTTTATCTTTGCTCAGGAGTCGAGGAAACACAGCAGGCAGTGAAAAAATCAAATCATTCACTCAATATATCAACACAGCTGCACAGTGGACACATGACTTCACTGGGTTAATTGAATGCAGTGGGAAATTTCTATATAATCACAGTGTAGTCAGTGCAAATAGATGTAAATCATTAAAATAACTCTAGAAGCTCAATTTCAAATAAAACTTGTGAAGAAGAGTCTAAAGTTTGTGGCCACTTTAACGTCAGTACAGTCTTTGCAGAAAAGTGTTGATGTGGTGAGAAGTGTTAAAAAATATAAAATAGAGTCATTTACAATTTATATCTACAGCAGAAATGTCACAGAGGTGGTGGTTAGTGTATGTGTAGGTTTCCTCCCACAGTCCAAAGACTTAGGTTAGGTTAACTTCTGATTAGTGTTTTTGTAATATTACCGGCCACTCAAATGCTTCAGACTTCAAGTCACCAGCTGGTCCCTTCTTTCCCTAATGGCTCAATGATTAGGAGAATATATAGACTGTTTTTCCATTTTTTATTGAAGCATGTTGCATCAAATTGAGAATCAGCAGATAAATCAGAGAGATGAGTTTGTGTGTTTGTCAGCTGTTTGTGTGGAGTTGTTCTTTATGTTCACCTCAAATCAACCTGAGTGTCATTTCTCTTTAGTTCTGATCTCACTGCTGAGCTGCTCAACAAACCAAGGTCAGTAACCTTCTTCGGTCACAGTTTAAATGATTAATGCTCACTGATATGACCTGATTGGGTTCATGTTTCACAATGAATCTCAGATGTAAAAGTGCATCCTGCTAATGTTTTAATCAGATTCAACACTTTCATGTTTACAGAATCAATATCAGATGTAAAGCTGATGAAATTAAAAAAAAAATCACATCACTGGTTGGACAAAAGTCTAACAGATCATAATTCTTTCATTTTAACCCTCACAGCTCGTCTGACTGTGAGTCCCAGCAGCTCTCAGTTCTTTAAAGGAGACTTTGTGTCTCTGAGCTGTGAGGAGGACGACAGCTCTGCTGGATGGACTCTGAGGAGAAATGCAACCAACCTGCAGAGGACCCAGTGTGGAGCAGAATGGGGAAAACCGACAAATTCAGCTAATTCTTCTTGTAGTATCAGCTACATTCTCACATCTGACAGTGGAGTTTACTGGTGTGAGTCCAGAGAGGGTCCCATCAGTAACATGGTTAACCTGACAGTCACTGGTAAGCTGAGTGTGTGGAGTTAGTGTTGATGAAGCTGTGTGTAAATGGATGAAATGCTGTAGTTTGTCTCTGTGTTGAGGTGGATCAGTGATCCTGCAGAGTCCTGTCCTCCCTGTGATGGAGGGAGATGACGTCACTCTGCTCTGTAAAACAAAGACCCCTCCCTCCAACCTCCCAGCTGCTTTCTATAAAGATGGCTCCCTCATCAGGAAGCAGCCTACAGGTCACATGACCATCCAGCATGTTTCCAGGTCTGATGAAGGCCTCTACAAGTGTGACATCAGCGGTCATGGAGAGTCTCCATCCAGCTGGATCACTGTCACAGGTGACACACTCACCTGTCTGTGTTTCTGCAGCTTTCAACATTCACAATGTGACGACAACTTAATGACTGTGTTTGCTTTATTTTAGGGGAACACACCACCACACCTCCACCTACATCCACACCTCCACCTCTAACCTCTAACCCTGGTTCTTATCTTGTCCCTGTGTTGTCATGTGTTGGATCAGTCTGTGTTGTGGTTCTACTGGTGTTACTGGTTCTTCTGGTGAAACGATGTGTTCACAGGAAACCTGAAGGTGAGACTCGGAATTCTGAAATTTACAATTGGGGTTTTTGTTTGCTGAGTAATCTACACTTTTAATTTTGATTACATGTCTTTGATGGTAGAGTTAAAAATGTACAGCAACATTTAACAGTGAAAAACAGCCTTTCAAACAGAGGAAATATTTTTGTAGTTTTATAAACTGTGATTTGCACTGATTGCTGGTTGATGCTTGCCTCAGTGTCGGTCATCTTGTAAGCTTGTAAGCAGGTAGATGTAGGTGTATACGTGGCCCTACTGGGAATTATTCACTGGTAGTAAAACAATGCACAATACCAGATGCACTGGACTTTTTGTTTGGTTGCCACACTCCAACTACCCCACCCATTCTGCCAGTGAGGCGTATTAATTTGCTTTCCAGTCCAGCAGGTGGTTCATCACTGAAAGCACATATAAGGAATCCTATGAAATTCCAAACACAACAAAATAAAAATTTGAAAACTTTCTAACAGCTGCCCTCAAATGTATAAAGTACATTTGAATATTTGAAATGCTCTCAGGTTTGAGTTCAGTCTCTGGTTAACAACCTGTGGCAGTAATCCACCTGGCTACCCCATTAGCAAATGGCTGGGGGTCCCTGGATCAAGATAAGAAACGCTGGAGGATACATAGCTTGATGGCTTTGAATTTAGCATGCCCTCCAGTTCAATCAACAGATTCCTAAGAACATCTTCAGCCACAGGTTGGATACCAACAGTTACATAGAGCATTGTCTTAATAGAGTAACTTTCCCTTCCCACAAACCACCAAAGTGTGGGGCACTAGGTGTGTTAAATTTAAAGTAAATCTTCTGTTTGGTAAGGATCTGTTGCAAACTGGCAGATCACTCAGTAATTGCTTTCTGTAGCTCCCTTTTAGCTTCCCAAAAGTTAGTGCCTCAATCTGAGATAATCTCTGTGGGTTTTCCTTTGTGAGCAATAAATGTTCTTTCATCATTGTTGTTTCTGGCTGAATTAACATACCTCCATGCATATGGGTCTGTCAGGTCTTGATCTTCATCTAGCTGTGCCCCTGTCACAGCAGTGCAAAGCTCCAGGCAAGGGATAGATGACTTTATTTTGGCCATAGACAGTTTTTAGGGATGCAACTGACTCATAGGCCTCTTAGAAGCATCACATTAGGCATGACTGGCTAATGAAAAGGGGAGTTTATCAACAGAGGGTTCCATTGACAATCACTACCGAGTTCAATCACATTCTTGCCAGGAAGACTCATTTTACAAGAGTCAGCCTGTATGCAGTGCTTCCTGCTACCACTATACATTATTAGTCCTTCAAGCTGGAGGTCGTATCTTTTCCTAGAATCCGAAGAAGCTTTTCAATATGCAGGCGATCTTCTCTCAGGCAGAAGCACTCAGCCAAATACACCCACGTGCCTGTCAGGATTGATATTTTTTTATATTGTTGTTTATGCTTAGAAATATGTAATCATTTGTATGTGGATAAAATATCTTATCCTTATTAGGTCTGATAAGATTCTGTGTGCACTTGTGTACCATGAGATGGGAGGAAGCAGCCTCGACGTTATAATTTCCATTACAGCTTTAGAAACCAGATTGTCCTGTTCTATTAAAGAGTAAGACTTTGCATCTTTAAGTGGTCATTTGAGATACGACCTGTTGCAAGTTCCTGTCTTTATAGTTTAGCAAGACACTCACTTCTCACTTGTCATGCCAAAATATGATGTATTTTGTCATGACAAACTAACGTGTGTCATGCTGGACCCTGGACCAAACTCATCACAGAGATATTGCCAGCTGCATGAGCTAGCTTTCATGACGATTGGTGATGAGATAGATTTATCAGACATTTGATGGGGAGATACTGGAGTATTTGCTTTATGAATCAGGCCTCTCGTTGTGATGCTCAATACTCTTGAGCCAGACAGTGAAGCTATAAGGTAACTTCTGAGGAAGTTGGCAGGTAAGATGAGGTTTTCCAGACAGATAGGCCACCGACATGGAAGAATGTACATCTTCTTTGACCTATCAGAATGGTCAAACATGCACTAACATGAGTATAAACCCTCATGTTAGTGCGAAGAACTACTCATGAACAGGAAAAGACTGAAACAAGGTCATGGATGAGATCGGAAACTATCACCTCCTGCCAGTACTATTTATTTATTTTTCAGGGTTAAACTTTATGCTTCTCACTTTTAATAGACTTTTTTTGTTTTACTTCTTTTGTCCAGAATGTGTAAACGTTATCATCTTAATCCAGTGTAGTTTTTTGTCATGTGTTTAATGTTGCTCATTGTGTGTTCGACTGTGTTTGTGGTCTGTGGTTAACAGAAGCTAACAGCTCTGCAGTCGTCCAACATCCTGTCTCAGATTTTTGAAAAAGTTGCAGGTGTGAAACCACAGTTAAACTCAATTCTATTTATCTAAGTGTCTCTATTTAAATTCCAAATGCAACTTTTAAAAACTTAACTTTTATATAGTTTGTGAGTTTCTGATATGTTGATCCAATGCAAGCATCATTGTGAAAAGTAGTCATGTTTTCTATGTAAATGCTATTGTCCGCTACTAATGATCAAAATGCTTTTTGTGTAGACATTTCTGTAACAACAGAGCTGTCTTTACAATCAGCTCTGCTATCAACTGTATGACCTACAGTGATGTCTTCCTTATTTGTTTTATTCTGTAGAGAGTGCTGTAATCCACTCAGCAGTCAGAACAGAAGATGTCACTTATGGACAAATCATCATCAAAAAGAAGCAAAAAAGTTCAAATATGAGAGGTAAAGCTGCTTTTCTTCCAAAATGCCCTTTCTTTACAGACATGATCCTTTACAGACAACTGCCATACCATAATTTATTTATATAGCACTTTAAAAACAATACAAGGTCAACAAAACTGCTGTACAGCAGACATATAAGAAGTACAATAGGAACAATAAACACAATAAAAAATAACAACAAAGTAACAGTATCAGTTACCCATTGGTTCAAAAGCCAGTGAATAAAAATGTTTTTAACCTAGATTTAACGACCACCACTGAAGTAGATTGCCTGAAGTGAAGAGGAAGATCATTCCAAAGCTTCACGGCTATAGTTTAAAATGCTCACTCTTCATTTAGATTTAGGCACTGACAGTGACAGCTGCTCAGCTGACTAGAGTGAGGCCAGGCCCTATTAAAAGAGAGTTGCATTAATTCAAGCATGAGGTTATCAAAGCATGGATGATAGTGTCCCGACTGGAAAGGTTTAACCTTTGACAGACGTCTGAGGTGACTGAATGAAGATTTCACCACCCCATTTAGGCTACATCTACACTAATCCTGATACATTTGGAAATGGATATTAAAATTGATATTAAGCTTTAACAGGGCTGTCAAAATTGAGAGCAAACAAAACAACTGCTGTATAATGCCCTCCTATATCTCAGTTTAATCGGTCACATGACTGCATGATATGACTAAAATGAACCATTTTTTTACGAAAGCCTGTGGTTACACTGTCCACACTGTGACGTGAAAATAGTGTTTTCAAATGTATCCACTTGGAGAGCATTTTCAAAAAGCCTTGACCGAAAACGTTGTCTCAGTGTGGATGGAGGGCCAAGATAAACAAAACAAAAAACTGTTCTTATCAGTCTTTACTACCATCTTCTGCAGAGATGTGCAGCTTGTCATTTTCATCGCCTTTCACAATTCCTACATTCTTTTCATTGTACTAACATCTGGGTTAGTAGGTCTATTAATTATATTTACTATGTATGTAGCATGCTGACATTTCCCAATAAGCATGAGGCTGATGGGAATACTATGATATCTATTGGTAATTAGAGTTCACTGGTTGCTTTTAAAAAGTCATCAGAATTTGAGAAATTATAGACTAAAACAGAAGAAGAATATTATCCCTTGATGGTTATTGTACATGTACAATAAAATTATTGGTGTGCCACAAAAACTGTGCAGGAATAAAATATAAGAATTAAGACAGCAGGAATAAATAATAAACAGGACAAATATACACAATTAAGAGAAAAATATACCAAAACAAGAGAAAGGTGCACAACAGAAAAGGAAGATGGCCCCAACTGACCACGTGCTCAGTGAATACCTCAGGCAGCAGAAACCCAAGAAAGAGGAGGGAGACGAGGAACCATCATGGAAGGACAGGCCCCTGCACGGTATGTACCACCGGCAGATAGAGGAGGTGGCTGATATCCAGAAATCCTACCAGTGACTGGACTGAAAGACAGCACAGAGGCACTAATCATGGTAGCACAGCTGGGGTCTATCACACCAGGCAAGACCCCAGGTGCAGGCTGTGTAAAGACACCACTGGAACAATCCAGCATATAACAGCAGGGGTGCAAGATGCTAGCAGGCAAGGCATACATGGAACGCCATAACCAAGTGGCCGGCATAGTGTACAGGAACATCTGTGCCGAGTATAACCTGGAAGTCCCGAGGTCAAAATGGGAGATGCCCCCAAGGGTGGTGGAGAATGACCGAGCTAAGATCCTGTGATACAGATTCCAGATACAGACGGACAAAAGGGTGGTGGCTAACCAACCGGACATAGTGGTGGTAGACAAACAGAAGAAGACGGCCGTAGTGATCGATGTAGCGGTTCCGAATGACAGCAATATCAGGAAGAAGGAACACGAGAAGCTGAAGAAATACCAAGGGCTCAGAGAAGAGCTCGAGAGGATGTGGAGGGTGAAGGTGACGGTGGTCCCCGTGGTAATCAGAGCACCAGGTACAGTGACTCCCAAGCTAGGCGAGTGGCTCCAGCAGATCCCGGGAACAACAGCGGAGATCTCTGTCCACATGTGTGTGTGTGTGTGTGTGTGTGTGTGAGTGATTTGTTTGATTGATTCTACTTTTTCAAAATTCTGTATTGAGTGCTTGTGCCAGAATGATGCCGATTGATCAAACTGATTACAGCATGTCATAATGATCATGACGGATCATGTTCACCAATTGGGTGGCTGTAGCTCAGGTGGCAGAGCAGGTCAGCCACTAATCAGAAGGTCAGTGGTTCGATCCCAGGCTGCCTCCTGGCTGCATGCCAAATATCCTTGGGCAAGATACTAACCCCATGTTTGCCTACTGGAGGTGGTCAGAGGGCCCGGTGGCGCCAGTGTCCGGCAGCCTCGCCTCTGTCAGTGCGCCCCAGGGCAGCTGTGGCTACAATGTAGCTTGCCATCGCCGATGTGTGTGTGAATGGGTGAATGACTGAATGTAGTGTAAAGCGCTTTGGGGTCCTATGGACTAGAAAAGCGCTATACAAATGCAGGCCATTTACCATCAATTCAACCTTCAGTGATGTTCTATGAGGAACAGCATATCTCAGACTGGTTTAAATTTGGCAGATCTACAGGTCTGTGGACCACATTTGGCCATAACTAATTGTGTAGTCTCAGCCTCAGGTCCACCTTGCCTTGCCAAATGTGTTGTAATTTTTGACGATTGCCATAACTGAGTGTTAAATCTCACAGCATTGTTTATTGGGATTTAGCAAACAAGTTGTAAACAGAAATAATTAGTTGGGATTAGGAGATGTCTAAGCAAACAAAATAATCAAACTTAACCTACTTTAATACAATGAATTTTTTGACTTCTTTCTGCACATGAAACCCCCAAAGCAACTTCCTGTTGTTGATACCAGTTAACTGTAGACTGAGGGTGATGAGACCTCTTACCACAGTGTGTCCTGGTTTGGCTAACAGAAGTGTTCATGTTGTGAGAACAACATGTGTTGTGCTCTGTGGTGAAGCGTCTCAGTCTGCATTAGAAGAAGATGGCAGCTTTGTGGTCGTCTGCCTCCCATGTTCACAGAAACACCCACCAGCTCTTTCAGGTCAAACGTTTTTCAGCAGAGGTGGTAAGAAGTGGAAAAAGACTGAAAACCCACATCTGTGTATAAAGGTTACTGCTTAATATCTGATTAAACCAAAATAAAAATGCCCTGCAAGAGCTATAGTGTAACAATAAAAAAATATACTACCAAAACGTTTTTTTCTTTTTCTGGATTTAGTGCTTTCAGTGGGAGAAACATTTCTTCCCTCATCCAAGTGACTTCTTCAGTCTCAGCTTCTGTCTCAGAGGTGTTATGACCCCCTCTGTTAGGGGACAGGGAGGGATAACATACATAAGCCCTCACACATAAAACTAAGTGAAATAAAGCTTTTATTGAAAAATTCAAACAGAAAACCGACACGGCCACGTTCTGCCGACCACTTGGCAAATAATCAGCACACAATTAACTAACACACATGTGAGTGAAAAACTAAAGCTAACCTCACATGCTGTAACACCACCAAACTCTACTCCAGTTAAGTTCAACCATAGACAGAGATTAACAAGCAAACTTGAAAACTATGAACAGAGTTTGGTGAGCAAAGTTCAAAGAGAGAGAGGCAAAAGGGACAAACTGCATGTTCAGTCCTAAGCAGCAGCCCCCAGAGTGAAGGATCTCCAGCCTTCTGTAGCCACAGGTGAGCACAATAAGCCACTCATTGCTACACGTAGGACCACAGGATCCCCAGGCAGCCAACCATCTATGTGGGTTGACAAATTTCAATCTGCATACAGGAGGGCTGGCACGGGTCTCCAGCTAGCCAATTGTCAGTGAGTCCTGGCACTCTTAGATTTGCTCGAAGAGAAAAAGGCTTTCTCACTTTCTCCGAGGCTAAGGGCCGTAGCAGCAGGTTTCAATCGTATAAACAGTACATTTGCAAAATGATTGAAGCTTGCCAAATGAATGAACAATGAGCTGGGAGGTCAGTTCTTTGATAATTAAATGGCCTGTATTTTTATAGCGCTTTACTAGTCCCTAAGGAGCCCAAAGCGCTTTACACATCCAGTCATCCACCCATTCACACACTGGTGACGGCAAGCTACATTGTAGCCACAGCCATCCTGGGGCCCACTGACAGAACACTGGCACCACCAGGCCCTCTGACCACCACCACCAGTAGGCAACGAGTGAAGTGTCTTGCCCAAGGACACAACGACCAAGCCGGGGCTCAAACCGGCAACCTTCTGATTAAAAGGCAAACTCCCAACTCTTGAGCCACGATCACCCCGTGTGTATTAATATACAAAATATCAGAACAGAATCAACCTTTTCGGATTTACTTACGTGGATGATTGAGCATGCATTAAGACAAATAAAACAGTACTCTAAACATTGTACATGCAATTATTTCTATGTGTTTAATTGTGCAGGGAGTGATCCAGCTGTTGCAGTGAGAACAGAAACCATCAGTTATGGAGAAATAGCCATCACACCAAAAATTCTTAAATTACTGTAGTCTTCCTCCGTAACATAAGTATGAGTTGTACTGTCACATCTTTGTCAGCTAATACTACTATCTACCTACATAAATCTGAGCCTACAGAACACACAAGTAATCTTTCTGTTTGTGTATACATATCAACACAAGACTGACAACACAAGTTGAGAATCAACAAAGAGACTTCAAAGTGACAAATATAAATGGAGGCTATAAACCTACAAGCCTGCCAGCTCATTACTGCCTTGATTACCTGTTAAAGATCAGGCTCTGGCTGCTGGGCTGGGGTCTGTCCAGACTCAACATCACTTTAGCATGATTCTCTGGTTCTTCACCAGCTTCGTGGCAACATGCTGTCTGTGCAGATGTTGTCAATGTTGTTTTAGTCGTGTGATTATTGATTTGTTAAAAAAAAAATTAGTTGAAATCAGGAACATTGCAGTTGGTTGTTGCGATTCACATCTCTTACAAAGAACTATTGTGGTCATCATAAATAATATCTTACCATCTTTAGCTCACGTTACCTGTGGTGTACCACAGGGTTCAATTTTAGGCCCTCTGTGATTTTCTGTTTACAAGTGACTTGGTCAAACTTTAAACACCCACGTCTCCTTTCATTGTTACACCACTACTGACCATTACTGTCTGAAGCTCTCACCTCTATCTCACCCAGGGAATACTGCAGCGAGAAAGAGAGAGAGACTGAAAGCAGCAATAATGTGGCCTTTTAATGTAATTTAATGCACATGATCAGCTAATTGCTACAGATCAGTGGGTCTCAGATTTAGGTTTTCTGATTTGTTTCAGTGTGTTATGAAGCAGTTAAACCGTGGAAACTATGCAAGCTATATAACTATGAGGTGGTTCTCTCTAAACTCTGGTCTGATTTGGGACTGTGTGATGCAGAGGTGGAGACAGAAGGTCTTGATTGAACTACAAAGCTTGTAATCATGTTTCCTGTTGTTTGAACTGTGTGTGTTTGTGTTCAGACTTTAAACCAGAGCCAGACGTCGTCTACTCTTCACTGAAGTAGTCCACCAGTCCAACCACTGACGTCCCCTAGCACCTCAGACCAGAGGACATCCATATGCCACAGAGAAGGAGCTTGAAGGATAGACCGGCCGCAGAAGGCGAGGCATGTGTATATATATATATATATATATATATATATATATATATATATATATATATATATATATATATATATACATATGTAGTAAATAGTATGGTATACATATAGTATTTATTTCCAATTCCCCTATTGACATGTGTTTAAAAAAACATATCTTATTTTAAGAGGAGTTTATAATTTTGACTTAAAATAAACAATGATAAAATACATTAATGCACTTAATCTATTGCCTTAATCTTAATCTATAGTAACGATGCCATTATTTGTAGTGTCTGGTTTCTATCAGCTGAATAAATTTTTGTTCTCATTTGTTTTCCTTGTGTGGTTCTGTGGGTTTCACCACGTTGTAAGATGGAAAATGAAGCTTCTTTCGGTTTGGTTGTGGCTAACCGATACGCGCCTCATTTCACTGCAGAAAACAAAGAATAGGCATTAAACCAGAACTACAGCAGTAAATGTAACCTGCCAAGAAGAGTGTCAGTACTGAGTGTGTGTGAAGAGGTTTGATGCCTTTTTTTCTTTGGTCACCTGGAACTAAATGATAACGGAAAAACTCTGAATGCAGATAATATCTTTCTTTTTTTTCTTTCTTAATTTTAGGCAGAACAAAAGAAACACAGCTTCTTAAACATGAATCATTGCATTCCATTTTATTTATATAGTGAAGAGCAAAACCATGTAAATACAATACGTTTGATTAAATTTACCCATTGTCAGTCATCTTAAGTCTGTATTGCCTTTGGTTATTAGACTGAGAAGCCTATCCAAATAACGCTTTTTGCCATGGGGCGAGACAAATAGCAAAGGTTTGCATGAACTTGGGAGCGAGGACATGAGATGTCCAAAGAATATCTCATAATGTTGTGGATTGCATCTAAGTGTATCATTGAGGTCAACTCTCCGTGGTCCTGATATTATATATTTGTGATATGCAAAAGGTAAACAAGAGCATGGGGGGCACTCTTTTAGCTGTACCCAGCAGTATTTCAAAGGTGAAAGAAATTCCCCTTTAAAGGTATGTGGTTTTATGAAAGAAACAACCAGGAAGACCTGGTGTTTTTTTTAATGATATACGCAATATCTCCTTTTACAGTGGTTTTGTTTATTTTAATTCAATTCATAAAAAAGTAACTTGTTTTCAGTTTGTTTTCTCCCAAACACTGAATGAGGGACAAGTTTTGTGTAGGACACAGTTGTGATGATATTTTATAGTCCAGGGAGCACTTTTAAAGACCTTCTATGACTCTGTGCTGGTATCCGTCATTTTTTACAATGTTGTATGTTGGAGCAGCAGTTTATCAGCAGCTGAGAGAAAGGTTGGATAAACTCATCAGGAAGGCCAGCTCTGTTCTGGGATGCACCCTAGACCCAGTGCAGGTGGTGGGAGACAGAAGGACTCTGGCCAAAATAACATCTCTGATGGACAGAGTCTCCCACCCCATGCATGTAAATGTTGCTGAACTGCAGAGCTCCTTCAGTGACAGACTGCTGCATCTTCGAGGCATGAAGGAGCGTTTCCGCAGGTCCTTCCTCCCTGCAGCTGTCAGACTGTACAATCAGAACTGCTCCCAAAAAACACAGATGTTTACATCTGCGCTGTAACTTGCACTATTTCATCAACCGATTCACACTATAACCTGAGTTGCCTCTTATCTGTATTTTATTGTATTTAATTTTAATAACTGTACAGTACTCTGTTTTTGGTAACCATTGTTCTTGATGTAAATATGTAAAAAATTGAATGTTTCTGTTCTATGTCATGTGTACTGTTTGTTTGTATATGTGTCTTTCTTGTTGCTGTGATGATTCTATTCTATTTATTATTTAATTGGAACCAAAAGCAGAAACATGGGGCATTGAAAAACAAGCCACATTCAAATGATCAGATGCATTTCTTGTTTATATTAGAAGAAGTACAGCCTAATCAGAAAGTCCCTAAAACTCAGTTTGCACAGTCTGTTTCATCACCATCCTGACCACGTATTTACATGAAATTAATCTTTATTAAGTTAGATATAAAACAGCGTATCAGGAATTGCACATATACAGCTTTGTCTTTTCTCTTTTTCTACAACAAACCCAGGAAGTATTGTTGATTGAAGTCCAACATCTCCCTCTAGTGTCCATATATAAACCATGTGTGAGGATGGTGTTAATGTAAAATGTGAATCATAGTGTTCCAGTCAGTCATCAGTGTGTCTCTGCACAGCTGTAATTAAAATGTGTTCAGAGGGCCACAGTGTCTGAATGGTTCCAGTTCAGCTCCATAACAGCAGCGTCCCTGGTTTGATCCCTGTGTTTCAGCTCATATCTGCCTCTCTCACTGAGGGGGACGTAACTACATGGACATGGATTCGTTTATCAACCAAACTACAGATCACAGAGCAGAGGAGATTAGATTTTTCTTATGATCTTTTTGAATGGAGGAGTGTGTAGTAGACTATATTCAAATAGTGGTTACTTTTATTTTGCTTATTATTCACAATACACAAACACAATAGATGCACTCATGTTATAGTTATTCTGTTTTTGTGGCAGTTTTGCGTAACATCAAAGTGTTTAAAAAAGGGACCTATTATTCTATCATTCATATCTTTAAAGAAAGAGAAAAAAACAGCCCCAGCTCTCTTTAAACCAATAGAAAGCTGGTGCTCAGAGGAAGAGGGCGGGCAAAATGTTCCTTTTCACCTCAATACGAAACCCGTAATATTTTCTCTGAATACGGGATGATTCTGTTTTTTACAGGACGGCTGGCAACTCTAATAACTAACCTTATGAACAAAATAAAGTTCAACATCAGTAACATCATAGCACCCGCCCAGCTGTATGGAAACTCCGTCATGCTTGCTAGCACACAGTACGGAAAATTCAGCATAACAAAAATAAACTCCACCTACTTTATATCTGACCCAGACAGACTGCAGGTCATAACTTCTTACCTGAGGTTCAGTTCACCTGACACTCGGACCGGCGGCCGCTTCGGGTCTCTCCTCCTCCTGCCTCACCTTTCTCTCATCCACCTGCTGGCCTCCACCACTTGCTAATGTTAATGAATCTGTGGAAGCTCCATGATAGCCACCACACGAAGTAACGAATAACGAGCCTATCTAAATCCCAGTAACGATTAATGTTACTTAACAATGCGTTAGTCCCAACACTGGTTCTTATTGAGTGTTGTTCACTGTGAGCTGGACTGTGTGTTTGTGGTCTGTTGTTGAAGCTAACAGCTCTGCAGTCGTCCAGCATTCTGTTTCTGATAGAAAGAAACACTTCAGCTGCAGGTGTTTCAACACAGGACTGTTCATTTTAAACACAGAAAGGAATGTGAAGACATCATTTGGAAAATCATTTCTCATTTCTCCAAACTCAACCTTTTACAGTAGATTTACTCTTCCCCCCCTAAATTTACCCTTTCACTATTTTATATGTCATCAGCATTTTAAATCTCATGTACCTCAGTATCTGTGCCTTAAATTCTGATTGTCACTTCTACAGTTTTATTATTTTGATAGTGAATGACATCCTCCATGCTGACCAGATCACAGTTATGATTTTAGTTTAACTGTAGTCTAAAATGTCTTCTCACTGCAGTGAGTCCTGGCTTGGCTAATGACAGTGTTCATGTAGTGAAAGCATGTTTGCTTTGTGCTCTGTGGTTAAATGTGCCAGTCTGCATTGAAAGAACATGGAAGCTCAGTTCTTTGTGGTCACTCTGTTTCTCAGCAGAGGTGTTAAAAAAAGAAAAGGTACAAAGGTGCTGATTTCGTAAAGAGTTGTCCATTAGACTTTTCATGATGCAACTTCACAAATAATAATAATAATAATAATAATAATAATGTAGTGTAAGAATATGCCCTGCTGTGAGGCTGCAACCACATCCTGGCTAACCGTCTGTGTACAGCAGTTCATATAGTCCTCAAAATCGAGCAAATTCAAGTGAGAAGGACGACGGTAAGTGACGGAAGTGATGAGTAAGGTAAGCGACCCATGTTGTAGGTGACGTCAGACGCCGGAGATTTGGCGGAATTTAAAAAAAAAAGAGCAAATGGTAGCATAGAGTTTAACAAAGGTTTTTCAAGCTTCAGTATTACCAAATATACTAATCTATTGTCATATAACTAACAACATCTGTTCTATCATCTCTAACACCCTGGAGGACAACGGGGAGAGTTTAGACGCTCTCCAAGATTACATCGACCGCTGTTTTCAAGATTTAGTAATGAAGAAGGCCCAGAGTACATCCTCCCCGACCAAAATTGAGACGCCGTCATCGAAGAGATGTCGCACGGCAGACTCCCCCGGTACAACATCGCCTGCCGGCAAAGACATCGCAGACATCCTGGAGTCAATCGACAAGCGATTGTCCAGTTTCGATGCGAGGCTGGCCCTGGTGGAGATTTTACACCGGGAATTTAAATCTCTGAGAGAATCCCTGGAATTCAGCCAGCAGCAGGTGGAAACGCTTGCCGCTGAAAATGCCACACTACGGGAGTCGGTCAAATCTCTCACCGATAACGTGACCCAGCTAAACATTGAAAATAAAAAAATAAAAGAGTCCGTTATCGATCTACAAGCCCGTAGCATGAGAGATAATCTTGTGTTCTCTGGTATTCCAGAATCTACCAGAGAGGATGCGGAGGCAACGGTGAAAAGCTTAATCAAAATCCACCTGAAGCTGCCGGAGGACACCGTAAAGAACATCGACTTCGATAGAGTACATCGCTTGGGGGGCGTTCGGTCGCGGACCGGGAGACCACGGCCTATTGTGGCCAAATTCGGGCAATTCAAACTGAAGGAACAGGTGAAGAGTCGCGGCAGAGAGCTGAAAGGAACGGACTTCAGCGTGAACGACCAGTTCCCCAAAGAGATCCTGGAACGACGCAAGGTCCTGTTCCCAGTTCGACGTAGCTTCATCCAGAAAGGCTCCCGTGCTGTCATCGCTGTGGACCGGCTCTACGTGGACGGACAGCTGTACCGCGACCTCGGCACCACACCGTGGTTACTGACTGCACTCCAGATAAGAAACCACTACACTCTTTTCTTATTCACTCACACTTTTTCCTTTAACATTTGTTTAACCTAGTAATATCAGTAGGATGTCATAGCAGATATAACACCGTCACCCTCCGTCATTACTTTAATTGGAATGTTTCCGTTTCGTTTCTTTTTTTTTGTTGTTGCTCACAGTTCATGTGGTTTCTTTCTTTCTCTTGTCTTTCACTGCTGTGATCACCTACTTCCCCACTCACCTACAAACAACACCCTCTATTTCTCCATATTTTCACACCACGATCACGCAAATACATCCGCTCAACGGCAGCTCATTCACAACAGCCTCACAGCACGCACAGACTTGCAGGACACATAAGCAAGCCACGCTTGTTCATATTAGTGAATATTCACACACATAGTCAGACTTATGGAGCCTCTCACCACACTTTTTTTTTCTCTCTCTCTCTTTCCATTTACAAACAAGGGATGTTTCCACATTCTCTTCACCTGTCTAAACGAAACACCCAGCATACATCATTAGACATACACACACAATTATGGGCATTCTGAGGCTTGTCACATGGAATGTAAATGGAGCTGGCACCAGAGGAAAGAGGTTAAAGATATTTAACCAGCTTAAAAAACTACAGGCAGATGTTGTTTTATTACAAGAAACTCACAAACCTGTCACAGGTTTAAACGAACTTAAAACACCTGAGTTTCCTAACGTGTTTGCAGCCTGTTATAATTCTAGACAACGGGGAGTAGCAATTTTAATACATAAAAATGTTAATTTTACAGTACTCGATACAGTTATAGATCCAAAGGGTAGATTTCTAATTATTAAACTATCAATATTGAACAAAAAACTATGTATTGTAAGTATATATGGTCCAAATGTTGATGAACCCTCATTCTTCCACGGATTTTTTAGTGCACTCTCTGAACACCTCGATTGCGCACTCATTCTTGGCGGTGACCTCAACCTTGGACTAAATGAAGAAATGGATAGGCTCAACACAACAGGAACTCAGCGCAATTGGCAATCCACAAATATAATCAAACAGTATATGAGCGACTTTGGCCTTCGCGATGCATGGCGCTCCCTTCACCCCAACAGTAAGGAATATACTTTTTTCTCGCATGTTCATCACTCTTACTCTCGTCTGGATTATTTTTTGGTCAGCAGCTCACTGCTGAGTGACATTTCAGACACTGAGATTTATCCTATAGCTGTCAGTGATCATGCTCCTGTATCTTTAAAACTAATGCACAAGAATAATACTACGCCAAGTAAAAACTGGAGATTTAATACATCACTGCTTAAAGATGAAGACTTTATTAAATATTTTAAAAAGGAATGGACTTCATATTTAGACTTTAATGACACTCCCGGAATATCTGCTTCTGTTCTATGGGAAGCAGGAAAAGCTGTGATGAGAGGTAAAATAATTTCTTTCTCATCACACAAAAAGAAAGAAGAAAACAAAAATATTCAGGAATTAGAAAAAACCATCAAATCACTAGAAGAAGCCTACGCGTGCAACCAAGATCAGGAAACATTGAACAAAATATGCAAGACAAAACTAGAATTAAATGAAACTATTAATAAAAAAACACAATTCCTTATACAAAGACTTCGCTTGCAGAATTTTGAACACCGTAACAAATCAGGTCGATTTCTAGCTAACCAGTTAAAAATAAATAAAGAAAAAACAACTATATGTGCTGCTAAAGATTTATCGGGGAACACAATATATGACCCTGGAAGAATAAACAACATTTTTGGGGATTTCTATGAAACTTTATACTCACCACAAATAAACCCATCTAAAAATGAAATTGATCGGTTTCTTGACAACGTAACTCTCCCAAAATTACTAGACAGTCAAGCAATGGAACTGGATTCGCCACTGACGCCAAGTGAATTCCAGGAAGCCCTGATAAGTATGCCCAATAATAAGGCTCCAGGTCCAGACGGCTTCCCTGCAGAATTCTACAAAGAATTCTGGACAATTCTGGCACCAGTATTCCACGGCATGTTGCAGGAAACCGAGGAAAATGGCAGACTACCACCAAATATGAATTCTGCCAACATTAGTCTCCTGCTAAAACCAGGCAAAGACCCTTTATTTCCCTCAAGCTATTGTCCAATTTCTCTTTTAAATGTAGACCTTAAAATAATCTGCAAAGCTCTCTCAAAGAGATTAGAGAAAATAACCCCCCTCTTAATTCATCCTGACCAAACTGGTTTCATAAAAGGTCGGCACTCCTCAACAAACACTCGTAGATTACTTAATTTAAAAAATATTATACAATTCCCCAACAGCTCGTATCAGAACAAATGACCAGACATCCTCCAGCTTCTGTCTCCTGAGGGGCACCAGGCAGGGATGCCCACTCTCCCCTTCACTTTCTGCAATGTTTATCGAACCTCTAGCAGCAGCATTTAGACAGGCTACAACAATTAAGGGCATAAAATGTAAGAACATAGAACATAAAATCAGTCTCTATGCGGATGATGTGTTGCTTTTTCTGCAAAACACACAAACCAACCTCTCTGAGGTAATTACTCTAATAAACTGGTTTTCAAGAGTTTCAGATTATTCAATTAACTGGCCAAAATCTACAGTTCTCCCCATTAACTGCTCCTTCCATAATTCTTCCTCTGCCCCACTGCAATCCGGAAATATTAAATATTTAGGTATTAATGTTTCTCCTAAGCTTTCAGACTTAACTAAATTAAATCACATCCCACTTCTAAAGAAAGTAGAAGGCGATCTGACTAGATGGAAATCTTTACCCATATCACTCATGGGAAGGGTCGCCACTATAAAAATGATGATCTTGCCAAAAATAAATTACTTATTTTTGATGATCCCTAACAAACCATCACAAGATTGGTTCAGATCTCTGGATTCATATATTTCCAAATTCCTTTGGAAAGATAAACCCCCGCGTATCAGCTTAAAAACGCTACAAAGAACCAAGGATAGAGGAGGATTAGATCTGCCTAATTTTCACCAATACTTCTTAGCCAACAGGCTTCAGTTCATCTCAGAATGGTCAAAACATACCTTCCTAGATGAGCCCTGGCTAGATGTTGAACAGGCACTATGCAAGGATCTAGAGATTTCAGACCTACCATTTATTAGCTCAAACATCAAAAGACATGAATGCTTTAAAAGTATCAACATCAGCTTCTCTCTGACAGCATGGTGGGAGTTTCTAAAAATAACGGAGTCTTCACTAATCCCATGCAAACGTACACCTATCTGGAATAACCCTGACATATTACAAAACAATAATATGATTAATTTCCCAGAATGGAGTTGTAAAGGAATTAAATACTTAGAACATATATTAGAGGGAACAGAATTTATCCCATTTGACAGACTAGTTGCACAATATGGGATCAACAAGAAAATTTTTTTAGAATATCAACAAATTAAATCCATAATAAAAAAGAAATTTAACCTCAGTCAAGTTGAATTACAAACACCACCAAGTGCGGCACATTTCCTTACTCTTAAATCCCCCAAATTATTATCTAAAATATACAGAACACTTTCTAAATTAGATGAATCAATATCCCTTCCTATTGCAAAGTGGGAAGCAGATTTATCAGTCAGTTTAGACCAAATCTTCTGGTCTAAACTGACTGATAAATCTAGGGGATTTATCTAGGGGAGGGTCTGTGATGATGGGCGTGGGTTACTGACCAACCACTACTGACCAGGTTACTGACCTGGTAGCCTGTCTGCCCCTGGGTGGGTCCGGGATGGGCGTGGGGGTCTGGGGGCGCTCCATCTCTGGGCCGGGGCCCTGGCTGGGCCTCGGGGCCTTGGGTCCTGGTTTGTGTGTTGCCGGGGTTGTGGGCGGGTGGGTGCATGGGGGCCCATCCCTGGCGCAGGGTGCCGCCGGTGTGTTGAGCCGCCTGTGGGGCTCTTCAACCGGTGGGGGAGATTGTCACACCTTGCAGGAGCTTTCCTCCCCTCAGGAACTCTCTGCAGGAGGGGGAGATACAGGAGAGGTGGAGGAAGATCTCAGCCTGGGCGTCTTTTGTCTCATGTAGTCTGGAAGACGAGTGGATGGTGGGGTGGGTGCAGTTTTCTCTGTGGTGGGGTTGGGTGGACTGTCCCGGGCTCTGTGGGGCCGGGGGGCGCTGCTGGGCCCCCTTTTCCCTGGCGGGTCGCGGAGTATGGGAGTGCCTACTGGGGTCAGCGGGGGAGCTGGCCCCAGGGAGGGGTCACCTGCCCCTCCCTTCCTTCCCTCCCCATCTCCAGCTGCCTCCCTCCTCCCGCTCCACCACAACCACCCACACATGCAGGGCCTTGGAGTAGGGGTATGTCACCAGGGTGCAGAGGAGGCTACCCCCCCCCCCCCCCCCCCCCCCCCCTCTGTCCCCTTCTGGCTGCCTCTGCCTCAATTTTATCCCACAACTTAGACATTCACATTACTCACACCCTCATTACACATACATATAGGATCTTGGGGGTGGGCACAATACACGGAGTCCAAGTTACCATCAGGGTGTACACCTCACCCCTGGCATCGTTGCTCACCTCTCAATTTTAAATACACGTAGACATTGAGGGCTAACAGGAGGGACTATGCGCTTACCTGCTGCTCTCTGGCAGGTAGCTCCATGCCCTCCTGGGTTTTAATTGCACCTTAGAACACACATGCATCAACACTACAATGAGCGGGTGGAGGGAGGTTTGGAGTCTTCTCTCACCCCCATTCTCTGCGGCCTGCTGGAGCGGGGGGGCTAGGAGGAGTTGGCCATCCGGCTGCGGTCTGGGGTGTGGGGCCTCCCTGCTGCTGCGGAGTCGGGCGGTCTGCCTCTCCCCACCGCAGGGAAAAGGGTAACACCACCTGGGTCTGGGTGCGGTTCCTCCCTCCAGGGGCAAGGGTACCTAGACCCGGTTTGTAGAGTACGCTTGGGGAGTGTGATCGTGTATACAGCGTCTCTTTATGTCTGTCTCCACGTCGGTTGAGTGTGAAGTGCACATGAGAGCATGAGGGTGGGAATGGATGTTTGTGTCTGTGTGTGCCTGTATGTTTGTGTCTATATGTCAGGTTGGGTATCAGACGCCACCTCTCTGGGGACATCTCGGGCCCTCCAAGGTTTGGAGGCCTATCTCCACCCACCACCACTTCCCCTGCCGGTGGCGGACTCCCTCAGGTGTCGGTGCATTGGTGGTTCTTTGTATCTGGGGGTGGGCGTCCGGGTACACACCGGCTCACTCCTTGGCGGCCGCTTATTGGGGCTCGCTCGGGCCATTTCGGAGATGGGGTGCCCCTGGCCTCTCGGCCTGGAGCTCAGTCACTCAGGCACAGCTGGCTGCCGGCGGAGCTCACGGACGCGTCACTACAACTCCCCCTGGCTTCTGCTCCACGGCTGCTGAATGAGCCCTCATCTGGGACTCTCCTTAGCTCTTACTGGGACAGTGGCGCAGCTGCCCCTCTGTTGGTCTTCCTTGGTCTCTTTTTTTTTTTTTTTTTTTTTTTTTTTTTTAAATGACATCAGAAACAGCAGTATGCGACATTACGTGATGGCAGAGCTTCAGTTCATCCTTTGTCATTTTTTTTTTTTTTAATAAATAGGACAGGGGGAATGAATGAGAGAAAGAGGGGGAGAGAAAGAAAGAAAACCAAAGGGGAGAAGAGATGGTGAGAAGGGGGGGGAAGAGAGAGAAAAAGAAAAAAAAAGAACTCCTGGGTCACCTGTATGGAGAAAAAAAAAAAACAAACAAAAAAAACAAACAGAGGAGACAGCAAACAACAAAGAGCAACATAATAATAGAGAAAACAAAGCACCATCACAATAAACTAGCTAGCCATAGATATCAATATTTACTAAATAATAAACGATATTGTGCAGCACGCAAGATAGACAGCGCACAGTGTGCTTTGAGGTAGCAGCCAAGAAAGCTTTAGTCCGCGTCTGTGAATACCCATGTGTGCATACCTGTGTGGATCAGCATGCTTGCATTCCAAAGGTTTCTCCATGTAATGATCTGCTAGGGAGTGTGGGGGGGCCACAGCCCCGTCCTCCAGGGTGTGAAGCGGGTATGGAGGAGATCAAAACTCCAGATATCCAGAGGCCCCCAGAACACAAGAGACCATGGAAGACCAACAGAGGGGCAGCCGCGCCACTATTCCAGTAAGAGCTGAGGAGAGTCCCAGATGAGGGCTCGCCCAGCAGCCGCGGAGCAGAAGTCAGGGGGAGTTGCAGTGACGCGCCCGTGAGCTCCGCCGGCCCCCAGCTGCGCCTGAGTGACCGAGCCCCAGGCCGAGAGGCCGGGGGCACCCCACCTCCAAAGGGGGCCCGAGCGAGCCCCAGGCCCCAGGCCCCGACAAGCGGCCGCCAAGGAGTGAGCCGGTGTGTACCCGGACGCCCACCCCCAGACTCCCTAGCAGATCATTACATGGAGAAACCTTTGGAATGCAAGCATGCTGATCCACACAGGTATGCACACAGGTGTACGCATGGGTATTCACAGACGCGGACTACAGCTTTCTTGGCTGCTGCCTCAAAGCACACTGTGCGCTGTCTATCTTGCGTGTTGCACAATATCGTTTATTATTTAGTAACTATTGATATCTATGGCTAGCTAGTTTATTGTGATGGTGCTTTTTTTTCTATTATTATGTTGCTCTTTGTTGTTTGCTGTCTCCTCTGCTTTTTTTTTTCTCCATACAGGTGACCCAGGAGTTTTTTTTTTTTTGTTTTTTTTTTTCTCTCTTCCCCCCCTTCTCACCGTCTCTTCTCCCCTTTGGTTCTCTTTCTTTCTCTCCCCCTCTTTCTTTCATTCTTTCCCCCTGTCCTATCCCACAGTTATGTCTGTCCCGTTTGCAACTGAAAATAAAATAAATTCATAATTATAATAAAGGTCAATCAAATGGACCAATATGGCAAGGCCATGATTGTTAGATATTTTAGTAATATGGGAGCATGCACTGGGTACTTTTGTGAATTAACAAGGCTCTTTATGTTAACCGTTATTTTCTCTTGCCTTGTCAACTCGAGATTTATGGTGTGAAAGTAGATGCTAAGGTTGGAAGGAAAACACCAACAAATCACTTTTTTACCTATCACTCCCTTGCAGAAGATGTTTATGTGAAAACCATCTGGTTTTTGTGTCAAAACTCAGGATGTAGGAGACTTCTGTGTAAGATTTATAAGGTCTTGTGAGTGCATTTTTATTGCCCTTGCTGAACAAAGGATTCCAACTGTCAGAAGGACACCACCCCACCCAGTGGGCAGGGTCTGAACTGAAACTTGTTGTCTGCCTATAAAAACTGCTGCACAAAGAATAAACTTTGAGTTAGTTTGGGATGACAATTTAGAACAGTCTCCGTGTCTTTTTGTTCTTCCAAACTGCTCCCGGTACTCCGGCCGGTACCGTAATTAACCGTTGATCATGCTTGAGAATATTTTAATTGTTATAGGTTAAAGGATGAATGCTGATGATGAAAGCCCACGCCTCAGAGAAACCCGGAATGGAGTTTCTTTCAATGATGATCCACTTGGTAAAATAAATCCGCTTGGCATCTTTCTTGGCCTCAAGACAACAATTCTGATGGCTATAGATCCAAACGGGACAAAAAAAAAAAAGAAAAAAAAAAAAAGAAAAAATGTAGTGTAAGAATATAATAATACTGCAGTAATTTAAATGTTTTTTCATTATACAGAGACTGATTCAGCTGCAGTCGACGCAGCAGTGAGAAATGAAGACTTCACTTAAACAACCATCAGAACAAGGAGGCCCAGACCTTCCAAGGGGGCATTCATAGTCAATATCAAGTATATAAACAGAAAGACTGAACGTCAATTCATTTTGTCTTTTTTAAAGTCCTGCATGTAAAACCAAAGCAGCAACTTCCTGTTGTTTACAGTTAAAGCTGATGAGGCTTCTCACTGCAGTGTGTTCTGGTTTGGCTAATAATAGTGTTCATGCCGTGACGATAAGTTTTCTTTGTGCTTTGTGGTGAAGTGCACCAGTTTGCATTAAAAGAAAATACTGTAGCAGCTTTGTGGCGTTTGCCTTCTTTTTCATTCAAACACCCCAGCTGTTTCTGGTCAACAACTTTCATACAGCACAGGTGTTAAGACGTGGAAAATAAAATGAAAATCTCAAGTGTATAATACTATTAGCGTTGTCAGTGAAGTAATTTATGTGGTTTTTTTGTGCAGACATTGATGCAGCTGCACAGGGGGAACTGACATTAGTTACGAACTAATAACCAAAGAGGACCAGAGGTACAGCTGCTCTTTGTCTTTAACTCTCAACAGAGCTAGCTGTAGGAGTTGCTTCTTAAGAAGGCTATTAAACCACTATTAACCATGTGAGTGTTACCTTTTCACAGTTTCACCCGGTTCGTAGATTCCTCAGGCCTCCAGAAAGAACACCGGGGACTCAGTAGTCAATTCACAACACTTTTATTAATTCACACTCATTAATCACACTTATCCATTATACCTATTGATTACACCTTCTAGAAGGGAGATGTACAGGACCCCGAAATTCCTCTGCAGATCTCAACTCCTTTGTCTGTTACATGCGGTTTTGTATCAGTGACCCCATCATAAAACCCCCCTACGATGTACTGAAACTCTGTCTGTGTCTATGTGCACGAGCACGTGAATGCCTACATGTGCACGTTCCCACGTGTCTATGTGAGTGCTCGTGTGTGACTGTGTACGCGTACCTGTGTGTATGTGTGAGTGCACATAAGTGAGTGTGTGTGTGGATGTGTGTGCGCAACAACAAAAACCCGGTGGGAGTAGGTGAGTCCCTAGAGGTCATAAACGCCCCTCTCCCTTCTCGACCACAGTTACAGGTATCATAAATGTTAGGACCCCCACCCTAAAGCTTCCTCTGGGGAATTTCCACTCCATGGGGGAGAGGCCCTCTAAAATCTACTCCTAACTTCACAGCCCAATGAGGCCTCTACAAACAGTGTCTCTACAATAATTCTACTTTCTATGTTAACACATTTCTAACTCTAAAATAAGCTAAACACTCCTACATGAGTCATCCCATGCGCCTAGGTGTGAAAAAAGCATGGGTCATTATCACGACAGGTTTTAGGTGAAACCACTGTGGGACCTTGCTTCTTCTCCTCACTTCTCATTGGCTCCATTTTGAGAGGCGCCACCGTCGCTAAGCAGCATATCAAAGACATTAGATTCGTGCAAATTAATCACATAGTGAGTGGTTTATGTTTATTGTTCTGTCCTCACTAAGCGTTGTCCTCGTGAACGTAGACTCAGCTATACAGACAGCTAAACACTCTCCTAATCAAAATCCAGGGAACAGGCCAATGTGTTGAGTTGGATGATTTAATAAGGAAAAAGTGTGAAACTGTTGACAAAACCAGAAATAAACCAATAAAAATGTTGCCTCAATATACAGTATAACAAACACATATTCAAAAATATGAGCACAATATTTATCTGCTTAGTGAGTGCCCGAATAAAACATCAAATGAAATCACACTCATGATCAAAACGTTAAAGAAACCACATGACATATGAGCTAGCTTAACCTCACTAGCTTAGGTTATACATGCATTCAAATTAAATTCTAACTACAAACTATATCACGCCTTCACAACAAATAATAATGCACACAAGTTGTCTCAGTGATAACAAACAATATTACTCACAGGTGATGCCGTTTATCAGCTTGTGAAGGCATGGATGGCAACAGATTAATGGAGGTGAAACTGCCTCTGGCTCGATCTTACAGAGTAAAAAAAATACACAAAAACAACCACTAGAGGGCAAACTGCTGCAGAACAGAAAATACCTAATGCCAGCATACTCCCCACCTGACATCCCCAGGATGTCAAACTGCACATCACTTGACAGAGTTTCTCTGCAACAGGAGTATAACTTCAGACACTGGCCTTAAGTAAAGTTTTGGAACACTGTCTCTGAAAACTTTCACCTCGACCTTCCTGACCTTCCCATCGTCACTTGGAAAAGTCCTTGTGATCAGTCCTGTGGGCCAGTCATGTCTCTTCAGTGAATTGTCTTTCATTAGAACAACGTCTCCGTCCATGAGATTAGGTCTCTCCGTTCTCCATTTCTTTCGACCTTGTAGACTACTGAGGTACTCCCTTTTCCACCTCTCCCAGAATGTGTTGGCCAAGCTTTGAACCTGATGCCACTGACGTCTGAAGATATTACTATCATCAAAGTTACCAGGAGGAACAGGAAGTACAGCAATCTTCTGAGTTAGCAGCATAGCAGGAGTGAGGATGAGAGGTTCGTCTGGATCTGTGGACACTGAAGTAAGTGGTCTGGAATTGACAATTGCAGTTACCTCTGCCATAAATGTTGTCAGGACCTCATGTGTGAGCTGAAAAGACCCAAGCTTGAGGAACATTGCGTCAAGGATCCGACGTGTGACACCGATCATCCTCTCCCAGCTTCCCCCCATGTGTGAAGAGTGGGGAGGGTTAAACAGCCATACACAGCCCTGATCAGACAGGTAGTTGGACACTTCCTTGTTGTTACAGCCTTTGGAAGTGATCCCAAGCTCTCGACAGGCTCCAACAAAATTAGTACCACAGTCTGACCTTAGCTGTTTGACAGGCCCTCTAACTGCAAAGAAGCGTCTTAGAGCGTTAATGAAGCTGGATGAATCCATTGATTCGATGACCTCGATGTGTATGGCACGCACGCTCATACATGTGAAGATGATTGCCCAACGCTTACTGTTGGCTAGCCCTCCACGTGTCCTCCTTGAGGTGACACACCATGGTCCGAACACATCCAATCCAACAAAGGTGAACGGAGGATCTGTACTCAAGCGATCAGCAGGCAGGTCTGCCATTATCTGCTCCTCCTCTCTCCCACGCAATCTTCGACATGTCACACAGTTGTAGACCAAACTGCTGACAGACCGTCTTCCTCCAACAATCCAGAAACCAGCACTCCTCAAAGCGCCTTCCGTCAAGTGTCGTCCTTGATGGCAGACTTGTTCATGGCAGTGTCTGATAAGCAAGGAGGTAACATGATGTTTACCAGGCATGATAACTGGCTGACCCTCTTCTGCTGTGAGCTGTGACTTTTTCAGTCGTCCTCCGACGCGGAGAAGACCTTCAGAATCAATGAAAGGACAAAGCTTGCTGAGAGAGCACTGTTTAGGGACCTGACCTCCCTTTTGTAAGCAGTGTATTTCTTCGGAATAGACCTGCCTTTGGACAGCAAGAAGAATTCTGATCCTTGCATGATGCAGCTGGTCTGGACTGAAAAGCAGCTTGCAGTTGTGCCAACCGTGGCAAGGACCTTCTTTCGCTGCCCTTGTAAAGGAGTAAGCAATGTGGCAGAGCCTGGCAATAGCTCTGGTGAGTGACCTCCAACTTGAAAATCGCTCAAAGCGTTTACTGCCCAGCTGAAATGACAAATTTGTGGCACAAGTCACTACTTCTGGACGTAGTTCCACATCTGTTGCGGGTTCAACTAGGCTGAAAGCTTCCTGTTTTAAGTGACAATGTTGCTTGTCTACAAGAAAGGCTGGTCCAGACAACCAGGAGGAAGCTGCAAGCTGGTTAGCTGGAATCGCTCTAGTTGCCTGGTCAGCTGGGTTGACATCAGAAGGAACATAGTTCCATTGGCTTTTGTTGGTTGAACGTCTGATCCTTTGTACCCTGTTATGAACATAGACGTAGAACCGTCTAGAGTCATTAAATATATACCCAAGCACTACTTTACTGTCTGAGAAAAGCTTGATGTCGTCTACCTGAATGTCCAACTCTGCAGACATAACCTCTGCCAGTTCCACTGCAAGAACGGCTGCACAGAGCTCAAGCCTTGGGATGGTGATGTCAGGCTTAGGTGCCAACTTTGTTTTCCCAAACAGGAATCCAACTTCGCTATGTCCTGCAGCATCTGTGACTCTCAGATAAGCAACAGCAGCAATAGCTTTGGTAGATGCATCACAAAAGATACAGATCTCCTTGCTCTGAGCTGTGGAGAGTGGGACCATTGTGTAGGCCCTTGGGATCTTCAACTCTCTTAGGTCTTGAAGAGATGTGCACCACCTCTGCCACTGTTCAAGCTTTTCTCGGGGCAGTGGTGCATCCCAGTCACAAGTCTCAGTAGTGAGTTCTCTCAAAATGAGGCGGCCCTGAACACTGAAGGGAGCAGCGAACCCCAACGGGTCAAATAAGCTGTTGATAGTAGACAACACACCCCGACGTGTAAAGGGTTTTTCTGCGCAGTCCACATGGAAAGTTAGAGTATCTGTAGCAAGATCCCAACCAAGACCCAGGCTGCGCTGCATGGGAGGGGAGTCCTGACCCACGTCCAGGTCTTGCAGGTTGCTAGCAAGATCTTCAGCTGGAAATGCCCTCATGACCTCAACACTGTTAGACACAATCTTGTGTAGTCTGAGGTTGGATTGCGCTAGCATGTCTTGTGCACCTTTCAGCACTTTGATGGCATCTTCTGCACCGAGGAAAGATTTCAGGCCATCATCAACATAGAAATGTCTGTGCACAAAGCTCCGCACTTCGGGTCCATAGTCCTCTTCACCCTCCATAGCCGTCCTCTTCAGGCCATAAATGGCCACAGCTGGCGAGGGACAGTTACCAAACACATGAACCCTCATGCGGTACTCCAGCACTTTGTCATCAAGTTGGTGGTTACGAAACCACAGGAATCGGAGGTGGTCCCGATGATCCTCCCTCACTAGGAAACTGTGGAACATCTGTTGAATGTCTGTCATCACAGCCACTGGGTCCATTCTGAAACGCATGAGAACCCCAATTAGGGTGTTGTTGAGGTCCGGGCCTTGTAAGAGCACATCATTCAATGAGATGCCTTTGAACTGTGCGCTTGAATCAAAGACGATCCTTATTTTTCCTGGTTTCTGGGGGTGATAGACACCAAAGGAAGGTAAATACCAATACTCTTTGTCAGGCTCTGGTGGAGGAGCTGGCTCAGCGTGTCCATTTTTGAAAATATCCTCCATGAAATCTATGAAATGATGTTTCATCTCCGGTTTCCTATTCAAGGTACGGCGAAGTGACATCAGTCGGCTGAGGGCTTGCTCTCGATTATTTGGTAAACGTGGTCTTGGACTACGAAATGGCAGGGGAGCCACCCAGCTGTTGGAATCATCTTTCTTGAACTCCTTGTTCATGATCTGGAGGAAGATTTCATCTTCGATGGAGGGTGCCAGCTTATCATCCTCTTTTGAATGGCTGAAGACCAGCTCACCTAAGCTTGGCCGACTGGAAGTCAGTGTGTCAGGGGATATTAGCTGTTCCTCTATGAACTTTTCTTTGCAGATGATCCTGTTCTCACAAGGCTTGAAGTAGCTTGGTCGTCCATTCTCAAGGACATTGGTCTTGAATGTGTTGACAGTCGGCCGGTGAGCCCCACCGAGACAGACGTCACCGACTATTACCCAACCCAGGTCCACTTGTTGGGCATAAGGTTCGTTGTGACGGCCGTTACGCTGACTGCGCACTTTGTGAACTCTGATGATGTCCCTCCCAAGTAACAAAAGTATCTCAGCTGACGCATCAAGAGGAGGGATCCTGTCAGCAATACACCTGAGATGCTTGTGGCTTTGGGCGGCTTCTGGAGTAGGGATTTCGTCCCTATTATTGGGAATCAGGTTGCACTCAATAAGAGTCGGCAATGATAAGTGCAACTGTCCATCAGCTGACTCCACCATAAATCCAGAGGCCCTTCTTCCAGCAGTCTCGGTGATTCCTGAGCATGTTTTGAGGGTATAGGGGGAAGCCTCACCCTGGATGTCAAACATGTCAAAGAATGCTGATCTGGCTAGCGACACATTGCTTTGGTCATCCAGCATCACGTATGTCCTCACCTTTTGGTCTGGGCGACCCTTGGGATACACACTGACCAGACAGATTTTGGAACATGATTTACCTTTAAGACCCTCACCACACACGGCTGTGCATGAAGAGGCTGCTATGTCAGTGACACACTCGGTAGGCTCCCCACCATGCTCTGCAGAAGGTGGTCTGGAACTTGGAGCCCAAGGTGCCGGTCCAGGATGGAGTGCTGCAATGTGCCGGTCGCTGTCACACTCAGAGCAGTGGGTGTCAGCTTTACACTCTTTAGCTTGGTGAGTTGCTGAAGCACAACATTTAAAACATATGGAGTGCTCCACCAGGAAGCGTCTTTGCTCTGCAAGTGGTCTTTCTCGAAAGCCTCTGCATTTCCTGAGGGAGTGAGGTTTCTTGTGGAGAGGACACTCTCTGTCTAGATCAACGGTGAGTCCTTTGGAGGACTGAGAGGTGGGGGGGTTTCCTACCTCAGTTTTACTTACGGATAAAGGAGGTTTGGATTTCCATTGTTTGGAGAAGGATCCGTCACCTTTGAACACAGCTGAACTGAAGTTAGCAAAAGCAAAGCTAGGATCATTTCTCATCTCTGCATGGTTATACACGAAGTCCACAAAAAATGAGAAAGGGGGATATGGAACTTGGTGCTCCCTCTTATAGCGAGACCCCTGAGTTATCCACTGTTCTTGGACATTGTGGGGCAGTTTCTCCGCTATAGGGTTTATTCCCCTTGCAGTGTCTAGGAAGCTGAGCCCTGGCAAATATCCCTCTTGCTTAGCAGCTTCGATCTCTAGGAGCAGGTCTCCGAGTTCTTGAAGCTTCTGGTGATCTCTATTTGAAAGCTTTGGGAAGTGGTTCAATCTATCGAAGAGAGAAGCTTCAATGGCCTCCGGAGAGCCATAACACTTGTCCAGCCTTCGCCAAAGCATGTTCAAACCCATGAATGGATTGTTGACATAAACTGCCCTTATCCTCTTGGCGTGGTGTAGCGACTCCCCACCAAGCCACTTAATGAGCAGGTCCAGTTCTTCACTAGGTTTGAGGCTAAATCCCTCCACAGCGTTAACAAAGCTAGATTTCCATGACAGATAACTAGCAGGCTGGTTATCAAACACTTTTAGTCCAGCTGTGACAAGGTCTCGACGCGCCAGATATACAGCTAACTCAGATACACCTTGAGCCTCCAGTGGTGAGCGGGGTGGAAGTTGGTTTGTTGAGTCTGTGCAGCGATGTGTGTGCATGGAGGGGACATCTCTATCTGTGTTAAAAGGCAGAGGGTCAGGGCGATTCTTTCTCTGGTTGCCTGGGTGCAGGCCTTCAGCCGAGCAAGCAGAAGGATACGGCTGTTGTGTGTCACGACTGACGCAATGAACTTTGATATCTGGGAGGTGTCTGTGTTGTGGTACAGAAGCAGCAGCCTGTGTTTCTTTCTCATTTTGAGCTAAAGCATAACTCTGCCCTGAAGAGAAATGTGCTTGGATGAACTCACCAGTTCGCTGTAATGACTGCTTCGTTGCTTGAGCATGACTGGCTTTACTCCCAAGGTCACAGTTGTCTAAATCCGCAGCAGCCTCAAACACTTGAGCCTCTGCTGAGGCAGCCTCAGCTTCACACTCTTCTTTTAGTGCATTCAATGTAGCCTCTATGCGTGCTTTCTCCACTTGCATGTCTATTTGACGTTTTGCATAGGCTGCTCGTGTGCGTGCAGCTTCCGCCTTTGCACGAGCTTTAGCAGCAGCGGCACTAGCTGAAGATTTATTTGAACTTTGCTTGGAAAATGCAGCTGAGGCAGCACACTCTGACCTAACCTCCAGGCTCTGAATATCGGCGTCAATAGGGTTTGAGCTGGACATCGTTTAATACAGGCAGGTGAATGGGTCTTCAAATCCCGTAAAAAGATACAGAAGAAGCGAACGTAGCCTCTTTGATGTTTTTCTTCTACTTAGTGGTTACTGGTGGCGAAGAAATAGGCTGCCGAGATTCCTTCAAAGCTTGATGTGATGATTCATCTTTTCACTGTTCTGTCCTCACTAAGCGTTGTCCTCGTGAACGTAGACTCAGCTATACAGACAGCTAAACACTCTCCTAATCAAAATCCAGGGAACAGGCCAATGTGTTGAGTTGGATGATTTAATAAGGAAAAAAGTGTGAAACTGTTGACAAAACCAGAAATAAACCAATAAAAATGTTGCCTCAATATACAGTATAACAAACACATATTCAAAAATATGAGCACAATATTTATCTGCTTAGTGAGTGCCCGAATAAAACATCAAATGAAATCACACTCATGATCAAAACGTTAAAGAAACCACATGACATATGAGCTAGCTTAACCTCACTAGCTTAGGTTATACATGCATTCAAATTAAATTCTAACTACAAACTATATCACGCCTTCACAACAAATAATAATGCACACAAGTTGTCTCAGTGATAAACAATATTACTCACAGGTGATGCCGTTTATCAGCTTGTGAAGGCATGGATGGCAACAGATTAATGGAGGTGAAACTGCCTCTGGCTCGATCTTACAGAGTAAAAAAAATACACAAAAACAACCACTAGAGGGCAAACTGCTGCAGAACAGAAAATACCTAATGCCAGCATATTTATGCATGTTGGAGGTATTTCCCCTTCAACATGCATGTGATCAGTGTTGTGGTCAGTAATGAAAAACTGTGATTTTAAAAAGTTATTACACATATTACACAGAATACTTTTTTAAAGTAATGGAGTACGTTACTTAACTACACCCAGGAGAAAGACATTTGTTATAATACTCTGCGTTATTTTCATGTTACTCTGAAAAATAATCCAAAAAACACTGTCTCATAATTATCAATTAATAATATAAACAAACAGGCTACAGCTCCCACACACCAACACAAACATGAACTGTGTGTGTTTGTGTTCAGACTTTAAACCCAAGTCAGATGTCGTCTACTCTTCACTGAAGTAGTCCACCAGTCCAACCATTGATGTCCAGCTGCTGGTCTTTAACTAGTCCTCCCAGCACTTCACACCAGATGACATCCACATGTTCAAGGTATATATTGTTTTTTGTTAACATCACAGATATTTATATTTAATTTATGTTTGACTTATGTGTCTCTGCCAGATGAATAAACTTTTGTTCTCCTTACTGCAGCGAGGGTGTTTCAGTCTCTGACTAAAGGAGCTGCTCAGCCCACTCACATACTCATGCAGTGGGTGATGTGGGTTGTTCATGATGGATGTCAGCTTTACCAACATCCTCCTCTCGCCAACCACCTCCACAGACTCCAGGGGACATCCCAGCACAGAGCTAGACCTCCGCACCAGTTTGTCAATCCTGCTCCTGTCCCTGTCCGTGCATCCACTGGTGGAGGGGGAGTCCACTCCACAGGTGGAGTCCACTCTGGCCCTTCTTATACAGGATGTCTGTATTTGTAGTCCAGTTTATTGTTGAGGTGAACACCCAGGTACTTATCAAAGTCCACTATCTCAATGTCTTTCCCTTGGATGTTCACCGGTGTTGTAGGGGGTGACTTCCTCCTGAAGTCTATGATCATCTCCTTTGTCTTGCCGGCATTGATTTGGAGTACGTTGGTCTCACACCAGCCAACAAAGTCACTGATGACCCCCCTGTATTCCTGATCATTCCCATCTGATACGCATCCAATGATGGCTGTATGATCTGAGTACTTCTGTAGACAGCAATTGTCCGAATTATAACAGAAGTCTGAAGTGTAAAGGCTGAACAGGAAAGGTGAGAGAGCCCTGTGGTGCCCCCGTGCTGCAGATTACCACCTCGGACACACATGGAGCCTCACATACTGTGGTCTGTTAGTAAGGTCCATGGTCAGCTGTTTGCCTACTCCAGCTCCCTCCAGCTTCCCTCTCAGTAGTGCAGGTTGGATGGTGTTGAAGCACTGGAGAAGTCAAAAAACATGATCCTCACAGTGCTTTCTGCTGTGTTTTACTTGCATCTATTTGAAAGACTGAGTGTAAACACAAAAAAAATATTGTATTTTATGTGCTGGAATGTGCAGAAAATAGGTTTAAATGTTAAACAAATTTCTTCCAGTCAGAGAATGTTGCATATAATTAAATTTTTGCTTGATGCATAAAGTTAAAAGATTAAAACTAATAAAACAAGTTTTAAAAAGAGACGTTTCCATTTGATTACATTTTGTATGATGGATTATGTAGAAAAAGTAGAATTGGGCTGAAAGATCTATCGCTTTATCACCTCTTCAGGTTGTAAATCGTGTTTTTAAAAAGTAACTAAGTATCTAAGTAATTAATTACTTTTGAAAATAAGTAATCAGTAAAGTGACGGGATTACTTTTTGGGTGAAGTAATCAGTAAATAGTTACTGATTACTTTTTTCAAGTAACTTGACCAACACTGGGTATAAGCTTGCTAAATTTGAGTTTCAGCTTTGTTATGATTAGAAACTCAAATTTGGGGGCAATTCTGACTGGCCCCCTCCTCGACTCAGAGATGGTCTTTCACTTCTTAATGTAAATGGCCTCCTTGACTCAGCGCTCAAACCTACGTCTCAACTGTTCTGATACTCCTGACATATAAGGGAAACCTGCAGTCAGCTGACACTGAAGAAGTCACTTGGATGAGTGATGAAAAAATTCTCACACTGAAAATGCTACGTACAGATGAACTGAATGAACTTTTTGGCATTTTCTTACCTGGATAATTTAGCATTTAGACATGTGAGTTAATATAAAATGTGAATCGTAGTGTTCCAGTCAGTCTGAAATGGATTTGTTCATCAACCAAACTACAGATCACTGAGTACAGACGACATTTTATTTTCTAATCTGATTCTATTTATAATAGTGAATATCAACTTAAAGTAGTACTTGCTTGTAGTGGTGCAACGGATCAAAAGTCTCACTGTTCGGATCGGATCACATTTTTTTTGTCACGGATCGGATAAATTTTCGGATCAGCAGAAAAAAAGAAGACAAAAATTTAACTCGCCATTTACTTATTTAAGTATTTTTTGCCTACTAAAAACATTCAACTCAAGACTCATTACACACAATTATATAAAAACAAATTAACATGCAATATATAGCAGTACAGGGCTTTCTATCTACTACTCCGCTGTGATATAACGAGCGGTCACGGTCACGTAGCTTTCCGTTGCCCTGGAGGTCCACCCATTTGTAGTTAGGGCAACAGAAGATGCCTGGGACAGTTCAGCCATTACTTTAAACTTTTCCTGCTCATACATGCTTGCGATCTTGTCACTGAAGTGGACGCGCAACAGGATGTAGCACGTCATAGCGTAGCTCAAGCACGTCCATCATAGTTTAAACTAGTTAACGGAGATTTGCCGCGTTAAAGCAGTTACGGCATTAACGTCATTTTAACGAGATTTACGCTGACAGCACTAGTTACCGCGGATCACCCGTGCTTGGGGCTGCACGGCGTCAATGCGTCAACTAACGCGTTGACTAGTTTAAACCCCTTGTTTTGCACAACAGAATGCGGCCTCCCGAATGCTGCTAAACACCCCGTTAGCTTTAGTAACAGCTTTAGCCCGGTCGGACTGGGCAGCAAAGGGCTGCTTAAATACCGCAAACTCCTCTGCTCCTCCGCTAGCGCAGGCCATAACTATCGCTTGACAGACTAACCACGCGCACCATACACATACTTTTTTCTTCTTTTTCGAATCTTCCGATCACGTGTGTGCCGAACCGTGGAGTGGGATTGGTTTGGATTACGGATCAACCGTGATCCGTTGCACCACTACTTGCTTGTATGTGTTTATGTAATTAGCTACAATGGCCTTAATTTACTGGTCTTGCCTTTTGTGTTTGTGTTGCAGTTTTAAGTGAGAGTGGACTTTCCAAATGTTTAGAAAAAAACAAAAAAAAACAACAACAACTATAGCCTGGTTACATTCATGTCTTTAAATTGTTTGATCACACACAAAGGCTACTTCCTTCCACTGTGTTTCAATTAAAAGAAAAGCTGGTGCTCAGAGGAAGGGGGCGGGCTTTACTTGGTGTCAGTGACAGAAATGAAAAAAAGCTCAAATGAGTGAGAAGGACGATGAAGGAAACATCTGTGCTGTGTCTGCTCTGTAAGTAGAATCTCTGTGTTTGTTTGAATTCTTGTACTTTGACTGTCTGCTCTCCTGATAACTGATGATGGACTATACTTAAAGTATAGTCAGTGGTGCACATAATCATAATGATCACTTTCAGTGCTGCTTTTATAAACAGCTCAAACTGTGGTAAAAGACCATGATGAGGCTCAACTGCATGGATACTTTCATGTCGTGAGAAATATTAATAAAAAGAAAATCCAAAGATAAAAAGAACAAGTGGTAGAAACTTGATGGATGAAATGGTTCATAAGGACTCCAGGTTTCCCCCAACATTCCAAATACATGTTAAGGTTAAGTCATTATTAATATTTATTTATTTATGTTTTTACCATTTTTTTTGATTAAGTGTGAGAGATACAGATATTGACGGGGTCAGGTTATGTTAAAAAGCATAGATTGTTATACATTGTTCATTGGTTCAAAGGTACACCACACTTCTTTTTTTTGCTTGTCTGTTCTGGTATATTTTTCATTTGAACTGTTATTCTGCCAGAGTACTCATATTTACAAGACGGCAATGAACGCCCCATTGGTGTGTCAGAAAAGACTCTTTTGTACATATGTTCCTTGAAGGGGATTGGATCCGTTCTTTTCCACCGCAGCTGAGGGCTAGGAGTTGAAGAGAAGCTGCTGTATGTTTTTGTCAATGACCTGATTTTGGAAATAAAGCATATGAAGTGAGAAAGCAACTCCCATAGTCATCCCTGCCTTAAAGCTGCGACATAAGCATTGCACACTTTTTCAGTTCTTTGTTGCCCAAAACGTATGACTGGCACCAAAGTAAGAATAAGCAGATATAGAAGACACAAGTTTTTGGTTTGTGTGGACCTGTTCTTCATGTTCAGTTAAATCAACCTGAGTGTCATTTCTCTTCAGTTCTGATCTCACTGCTGAGCTGCACAACAAACCAAGGTTAGTAAAGGACATGCTGGATCACTGTCACAGGTGACACACTCACCTGTCTGTGTTTCTGCAGCTTTCAACATTCACAATGTGACGACAACTTAATGACTGTGTTTGCTTTATTTTAGAGAATCACACCACCACACCTCCACCTACATCCAACTCTGCTCCAACACTCTCTCCTCCTGTTGTCTTTGTTTTGTCATTTTTTACATCATCTACTCTTACGGTTCTGCTGGTGTTACTGGTGTTACTGGTGAGAAGATACATTGGTAGGAAACTTGAAGGTGAGATTCACACTGTCAGTTTTACATGTGGTTTTATTTTCCTGAATAATCTACTCATTTATTATGAATAGATGTTTTTTTATTTACATTCTCTGCACATGCAAATAATAATTGTTACAATACAATAAAATATAGAAATAAGTTTAGAGCAAGTTGTTACATAAATAAAATTCCATATTGAATTTTTACAGTAAATTGCACTAATTGCGCTTACATTTTGATCATTTCAGCAGATCATGACAAAGCTGAGGAAGATGACATTAAAGATGACATCACATACAGCGACATCAGAATATTACAGCGTCAACAACAGTCAGTCGACCAAAGCAGAGGTAATATTGCTTCTAATTTGTCTTTTGGGGTCTGGGTTTTGTGGTTGTGAGATTTGAATGTCAGGAGAAGCATTATTTTATAAAATGTGAACACTTCAGGAAAGTGTTGGTTTCTAGAACCAGAAGGGACTACATTTAGGAAAGTGCTACATAGCTTGACTTTTGCGCTAAATACATAGACTGTATGAGGGCATCACACAGGCACAGATAGATGCTAATTAGAGCTAATTAAAATTAAAATATATCCTAGAATTTCACTCACCAAAACTGGTGCTCAGACTTTTTGTATGGTTTGTTAATACAGTGAAGGAAAAGTTTAAATGCAGCAACATTTTTACAATGTATTTCCTCATGACTGTGAAGACATGTTCGCTGACCTTAACCTCTCCAATATGCTGATTTTAGTTTAATGTTTAATTTTCCTGACTCTGAGTATGGTTGATTTTATAATAGAAGAGGGCTCAAAGTGAACAAAAGTATTTTGTTGTAACAGGAAAATTAAAAGAATTTGTTTTAATTGCTTCATTATTCAAATTAAATTAATCTCTGTATCTATTTTCAACTGTTTTAAAGTTTTATAAAGTTTAGTATTTGGTAGTTTGTGTAACATCCTGTCATGCTGACCAGATACATACATACATAGATCCTGACGATGAGCTGTTGTATTTTCAGTCATCAGTGTTTTTAAATATTATATTTACACCCAAATTGTTTATTGTGTAAAAAATTCTGAAACAGAAACCCCGCCCCAAAAACCCCCCAAAACAAAACAAAACAAAAAAACAAAACTATACAATAAGTTCTGCAGCTGCACTGCATGCACTGATGTCCTGTCTTTGTTTTACTGCACAGAGAGTGATTCAGCTCCAATCGATTTAGAAGTGAGAAGTGAAGGCATCACCTATGGAGAAATCATTGTTAAAGAGCAGCAAAAAACCCTCCCCTGCTGTGATGCTGAGACAAATCCCACGAGTGAAACTGATCACAGCCCAGAATCAGCAATTCAAAACAACAACATTGCAGACGTGGAAGCAGAGCAACTGCGGACGGAAGTTTCAGGCTGTCTCAGTGATGAAGAGCTCCCAGCATCCCCCAGCAACATCAGCATGGAGGAGAGGAAGTCACTCACATCACTTAGTAATGACAACAACATCATCATCCTTCCGGCAGACAAAGGTAGGCGCATGCTTTTTCTAATCCAGAAAGACTATCAGGACAAAATGTTGTCACTGCTCAGGGACAAAAATGCATGCGAGCACCTGAAAAATCACCCAGGATGTGGTTACAGGAAGAAGGTGATAGATTGTCTGAAGCAGTTAGAAAGGGACAAATTTAGCAAACATACATAAACAGGATGCACCTTTAAGACTGCATGTCTGTAGGATCAAGTTGGTCACCTATAATATTTCTGAGTTTCTGACTTCGATCCTCAACCCGCAGCTCTGAACACCACATCCTGATCACCTTGGATTTTGTTGAGAAGGTGAGAGATGTCATTATGGAGGCAGATCTTGTACGATGTTACATCTCTCTTCTCTTGCGTTCCAGTCACTGATGCGTTGAAGGTAACTTGTACGAGATTACAGACTGACCCAAAACTCAGCAACAGAACCACTTTCAGCACCAATCAAATGTGTTTCCTTTTCGAACAGTCTTCATTCCATTTAAAATACGTTTATTAGTTTATTATTATTAGTCCCACACGTGCGAAATTTGTTGCGTCACAGCAGAAAGCAGACAGTTAAAATAGTAAAATTTAAGGTCAACAATGGGATAGGATAGGATAAGACAAACAACAAAATTGCACTTTGTCTTATTGCACCTGTGTGGATATGTGCATCTGGTTAGCTGCAAAATTCTTTGTTATGGAGTCTGACTGCAGTAGGGAGGAAAGACCTGCAAAATCTCTCTGTCCCACATCGTGGGTGTTGCAGCCACTGACGGATCTGCTCAGTGCTGTCAGAGTCTCTTGCCTGTAGTGCTGACATATTTGGGTCAGCACTACAGGCAGAAACATGGGTGTGCCGTGGGTTCCCCGCCCACTGTGGCCGACTTGTACATGGAAGAAGTAGAAAATAGAGCTTTGTTATCCTACACTGGAACACCACCAAGTCATTGGTTTGGGTACGTGGATGATTACGCGGATTACGTCCAGATGAACAGAATCAACCTTTTGCAGATTTATTTATATCACCTAAAATCTTTTGGGGGTCTTTTTCTTGTTGTTGTTTTTTTTACGTTCTTTGCTGTATTTACTTTTTTTGCAGCATGAGGGTCTGTGAACCAAAATGTGATCACATGTGATCATGGAGGATTGTTTTCAGCAGTCCAGTGATCAACATAAAATGTATTTATTTAATTAGTTTTCTTTGAGCCACATTATGTCTTCAGTACTGTGGTTTCAGGTACAGGTTGAGCTTGTATGGCCCAGATGTCAGGTGTGTTTTGACTTTTAGCAGTGTGGTAACTGGATATTTAATCAAAAAGCAGCTCAGATGTTTCTACTCTCTGCTTTTGGCTCACACGCCGGTTATAAACAGGATAAATTTGTTATTAATAATAATAGGCTCAGGATGGAACATATGAACAGACTAAAGGTCTTTAACTGTAGGTTTTCAGCCTGTCAAAGTGTCCCTTTAATACAATGAGTCATTTTGACTTAAACGTCTGCATCTAAAACCACAGTAGCAGCTTCCTGCTGCCTGTTGTTCAGTCGAGTTAACCACAGCTTGAATCTAAACATTCTCACCATAGTGTGTGTCTGCTTGGCTAAGAATAGTTTTTTTGAAAACATACTTGCTTCCTGCTCTGTGGTGAAGTGTATCAGTCACCATGAAGAAACAAAATAGCAGCTTTGTGGTGATCCACCTTCGTTTATTCCCACAGAAACAACACCCAGCTCTTTGTAGTCATTTCTCAGAAGAGCTGTTAAGGAGAGGTACAAACTGTGAAATTCAGTTGCTGTTTATAGAAGTTAAGCTCCGAATAGATAAAAATAAATAATAATAATGAATAAAAAGTTAATCAGTATAAAATGTTTCCCTGTAGTTGTAATAATATACATTCGATATACCTGGAGAAATTTACACATCTTGCAAAAAGTAACCCAGCTGCAAAATAAGATGTCACGTATGGACAAAAAAAGTCAGAGGTCCAGCTGCTCTTCATCTTTCACTGTGGGCCGATCCTGTTAAATTTGATTGGATCAGTACTTCTCTAAAGCTGGACAGGGACATATTTACCACTGTGTAAAAGGCTGTAAACATTTGGTAATGAAGGAGAGGAAGGCTGTTCCATTCATATATAAAATAATAAATAGTTAGGTAAATAGTAGGTTTTTAGCTACTCAGTTGCCCTGTTTCATATTTTTCATTTCATGATGGAACAAATATTTCAGGTGGTCTGGATTCTGCTTTGTAGATGCAGTTGTTGTTGTTGTTTTTTTTGGGTTTTTTTTTTAGCAGATTAGTGTTTCAGACTTGTTTTAAGTCTAATGGATCATCCTAAGAAACTGTCTGTGTAGGTGGAGAGAAGCTCCCGAATCAATTCAATCCATGATTTGATTCAATTTGAATCAGAAGAATTTGGCCTTAGGCAGTCAGAAATATTATAATTCTGATCACTAATCAGTACATATCCATATTTTTATAACTATAAAAAGAAAGGTGGCACGTGTGAGACTTTATCAAAGGTGTAAGCATCACAGCAGATGCCTTTGTGCCAAAGTAACTGAGGATAAAACTCAGAAAAACATGAAGGAGGAGGCCTGGGATTTTAAAGCAGGTAATCTTAAAAATATTCTGCAGTAGAACAAAAACTAAAGAAAACCGTGAATCGACATATGAACATTACCTGGACTGGTGAAGTGAAGCAAAGTTACAGAGGTTTTTATTAGAGACAGCTATGCATTTCGCATAATATTAAAACGTTTCTTGTCAGAAGTCATTTAAGTAAAAAAGAAAAGAAAAAAAAAACCAAAGTGGCCAACAACGCTGTAAATAACTGTAGACTGCAAGTGAATGGGAAACTGTTTTTGTACTCGAACAGAGAGAGAGCTGTGCATGAAGTGTGATTTTTATCGTTGTGGGGACAAAACTGCAAGAAGGGATTCATGACGATGTTTATGTGAAGCGTAGTTTGGATTGTCTTTTTCTGCTGGTTCAGTGAATATTGTTTGGAGAGAGATAAAACCTGCAGCTTCAGAATCAGCACAAAAAAAGACGTAAACACAAAGTGCGGACACGCCTATGCATCAGAATGAGTAAGCTGTCGGCTTTCTAATTAATGTCTTGTTGTATCTCTGTTGTGGTCAGTGCTATCCTCTGTGCTGCTGCATGCTGGGGCAGGAGGTTGAGGGTCGCAGATGAAAATAGACTAAATAAACTGATCCACTGGCTCAGGGGGTTGGAAGCTCATCTTGTAACCGGAAGGTTGCTGGTTCAATCCCCCAGCTCTGTATGTCCTGGTCGTTGTGTCTTTGTGCAAGACACTTCACCCTGCGATATACAGCCTCGCTTCTGTCAGTCTGCCCCAGGGCAGCTGTGGCTACAACTGTGGTTTGCCTCCACCAGTGTGTGAATGAATAGTGAAATTGTCTAGAAAAGTGCTATATAAATGCAACCCATTACTAATGTTGTGGGGATGGAGCTCTGTTAGGGTGGTGTCGGAGAGGCGAATGTTGTCCAAGATAAAGACAATGTTGGATAATACTGGCCACCCACTCCATGACATGCTGATGACTGATAACAGAGATGAAGACAACAGACAAGGACAGGGAGAAACAGGGCTTTGTGTGTGTGTGTGTGTGTGTGTGTGTGTGTGTGTGTGTGTGACAATAATAAGCAACCGCTTTAATTAACGAAAAGAGGTTTAGGCTGTATTTCACATGGGTTACACTCGATGCTTCATTTAAACTCTGTCGCACTCCGATTGGAGAGTCTCTCTTATGGCGGTCAAGTGTGTGCCAAAGCGCAGCAAGGAAGTGTCTCGGTGTGCAGTGCTGCAAACCAGCTGATGAAATTGTTTTTACATGTTAATGCAAAAGCTACTCTTTTAGGCCAAACTCTGACCTCAAGGGTTATAACATCTGTAGAGTGTGGAACTGTAGATAGCATTATACTGCTAGCAGGCAGGTGTAACTGCAGGAGGAAAATAATTAGTAAAGAAGCAGCATTAAAGGAAAAGGCAGCGCTAACTGCCGTTTAACACATTTTGGTAATTATAGACAAAAAGCAGAACTGGGTGATGAACTTGTTGCACGTCAAGACTCTGTATATAACCACTCACACTTTATAGGGGGGTAAGACAAGTATAATGAAAGAAACAAAATCCAAGTGTAGCACCTTAAAAGGAGGGTTAAGAAAATTAAAGGAAGGAGGAGATATTTAGTTCAAAACTGTGTATGAAGGGTACAGGAACACAGAGTACTAAAAAACAGAAAAAGTAGGTGCTGAATGAGGAACTTAAATAAATGTAACAGATCGAGGGACTGCAAGGCTTTTGTGCTGTGCTTATTCTCCCTTGTACATGGGACAATGAAGAAGCTGTTGAAATGAAGAAGTCTGTCGGGACAATAACTGTATTGGTAAATCTTGTTACATGCTTTTGTTTGCTACCTGCTGAGTTTAGATACTAGCTGATTAAGCTCAGAAACCTTTTAAAAAACACCAATTGGGAGCTATGAGAATGTAGGATGTTGTTTTTATTCAATTATTGTTCCTTATAGTTTATAGGTTTATGTTTGTTTTACAAATGTTACTGGTGATGGTCGGTGTGATGCTAGCTGCTCGATGTGGTTAGCCAGCCCCCCAAGCCACATCACAATAGGGGGAGGTATTAAAATATAGATACTTGCTTTGGTTACAATGAAATGATTGAGTGTGAATAGAACTACGATATTTGACGTTTTAAAAAGCATTTCAAAAGCATTACATTGTGAAGCATTGTAAACTAAGTGACATTTGGTTGTCAAGAGGTAATGAGGCTTTTAGGTACGTTTCCAAAGTTGATCATCTGGACGTAGCGTTTTATAGGAGCAATCTTTCGTCACTCATCCAAGTGACTTCTTCAGTCTCAGCTGACTGCAGGTTTCCCAAATCTTATAAACAGTACATTTGCATAATGACTGAAACCAGCCCACTGAAGGAACAATGTGCTGGGAGGTCAGTTCCTTAATCTTAATTATGCAAATTCACATGACTCTCATGATTCTCAACCACTGATCAATGGCCATGATGGTGTTTGCTCTGTGTTGTAGAGTCATAATGACACCCAGTTTGTGCTCAAGTGGATGATGAGAATCAAACCTTAGATACTGATCCATATGCGTAGGTTTATGTTACACGACAGCTTTTAGATGTCCCCCATTACTGATGGAAATCTCACAGTCTAAGAGGGCTAACCTGCCACTTTTCATATCCTCCCTGGTGAATTTGATGTGTTCGTCCACCAAATTTATCTGATCCGTGAAATGGAATTGGAATTTCGTCTGTTACTGTTACTATTTTTATAATTTCTTCTTGGAGCAACTGTAACCCACATAATTTCCTTAGGGATTAATAAAGGCTTCTGATTCATTCTGACTTTAAATCATTTAACTGTAAATTATACATTTAAAATTTTTATTGAGCCGTTTACCCCGAGTCCTAAAGTCTATGTTTATCTTCTTACTCTTCTTATATTTATTGCTTGTTTACTTGCACTGCTGTAACTGGAGCCTCGTCGTCTCGTCTCTCTATATACTGGACTGTATGTAGCAGAGATGACAATAAAGTTTACTTTGACTTCAGCAAGCAGGCGCACTGAGGGCTCTCGCGCTCACTTTTCGAGTATAGAATTTTGAAAAACCATCCGTGTAAATTATAAGTCTTATATGTATTGGTGTTTTCATGTTTGTTGGTTTGTTTTTATTTTGTCTTATTTTTACATTTTTGAAACCCGGCAAAGAAGGAAATGACTACAAATACAACTCAGTGTTCCCCATATCTGATGAAAAACCACAGACTGAGCAGCTGAAACGCATTTTTATAATTTTTATAATTTTTTAATTAATTTTTTGTACATTTGTACATTTCAAGGACTCGTCAATTTTTGGAGTGTATTTTTTATGTATCTGTATTATATTATACATACACATTAAATGTGAATCTCTGTCCAAAACAATGCACCCAATTTACTTTTTACTCACTATGAGCATCATTCATTATTCTCCCCCAGTAATTAAGGTTAGGATATGTATTTTATTCCAATCCATTCTTCGTTTGCAGCATTTAAATAACCTTTATCAGATTTGATGGTTTTGTTACAGACTTTTCAAAAAAGTGTTTTGCTTTTCTTTCACAAATGTGGGGATTAAATTGTGTTAAAATGTACAAAACAGTGATGTCATGTTTTCTGACGAGGACCCAGGCACAGAGAGACTTGATGAATGATGACTGATAACAGAGACGAAGACAACAGACAAGGACAGGGAGAAACAGGGCTATGTGTGTGTGTGTGTGTGTGTGTGTGTGTGTGTGTGTGTGTGTGTGTGTGTGTGTGTGTGTGTGTGTGTGTGTGTGACAATAATAAGCAACCGCTTTAATTAACGAAAAGAGGTTTAGGCTGTATTTCACATGGGTTACACTCGATGCTTCATTTAAACTCTGTAGCACTCCGATTGGAGAGTCTCTCTTATGACGGTCAAGTGTGTGCCAAAGCCCAGCAAGGAAGTGTCTCGGTGTGCAGTGCTGCAAACCAGCTGATGAAATTGTTTTTACATGTTAATGTAAAAGCTACTCTTTTAGGCCAAACTCTGACCTCAAGGGTTATAACATCTGTAGAGTGTGGAACTGTAGATAGCATTATACTGCTAGCAGGCAGGTGTAACTGCAGGAGGAAAATAATTAGTAAGAAGCAGCATTAAAGGAAAAGGCAGCGCTAACTGCCGTTTAACACATTTTGGTAGTTATAGACAAAAAGCAGAACTAGGTGATGAACTTGTTGCACGTCAAGACTCTGTATATAACCACTCACACTTTATAGGGGGGTAAGACAAGTATAGTGAAAGAAACAAAATCCAAGTGTAGCACCATAAAAAGGAGGGTTAAGAAAATTAAAGGAAGGAGGAGATATTTAGTTCAAAACTGTGTATGAAGGGTACAGGAACACAGAGTACTAAAAAACAGAAAAAGTAGGTGCTGAATGAGGAACTTTAATAAATGTAACAGATCGAGGGACTGCCCTTTGAATCTGCATGAGGCTTTTGCGCTGTGCTTATTCTCCCTTGTACATGGGACAATAAAGAAGCTGTTGAGATGAAGAAGTCTGTCGGGACAATAACTTTATTGGTAAATCTTGTTACATGCTTTTGTTTGCTATCTGCTAAGTTTAGATACTAGCTGAGTGTTAATAGAACCACGATATTTGAGGTTTTAAAAAGCATTTCAAAAGCATTACATTGTGAAGCATTGTAAATTAAGTTACATTTGGTTGTCAAGAGGTAATGAGGCTTTTAGGTAAGTCTCCAAAGTTGATTCTGTTCATAGCGTTTTGTGGGAGAAATCTTTTGTCACTCATCCAAGTGACTTCTTCAGTCTCAGCTGACTGCAGGTTTCCCCAAATCTTATAAACAGCACATTTGCATAATGACTGAAACCAGCCCACTGAAGGAACAATGTGCTGGGAGGTCAGTTCCTTAATCTTAATTATGCAAATTCTCATGACTCTCATGATTCTCAACCACTGATCAATAGCCATGATGGTGTTTGCTCTGTGTTGTAGAGTCATAATGACACCCAGTTTGTGCTGCTGCCATGTGTGGCCACTTCCCCTGATCATCCTTCATGTGTATTTAGTCTCTGTGTTTCATACAGTCTGTGTCGCGTCGTCTGTGTTCCCACCCTCCGTGTTTCCATGCCCAGTCTTTTGTATCCTCAGCCATAGCATAGTTTGTTCCCAGTTCAGGTTTGTTTAAGTTACTGCTCTTGTGCTGCCCTCATTCTTGTTTGTTTCTGTCATGATCATCAGCCACAATAAAAGGCTCGTTTTTGTTTAAGTTCACTCCCGTATCCTCACTTGTATTCGCACCTGGGTCCACCACACACATCTCCACACGGTCTATCTCCACGGACCGTGACACTGAAGGAACGATGGGCTGGGAGGTCAGTTCCTTAATCTTAGGGTCTGCTCCAGTGACTGTAGAACAGTCATTGGTCTGCACAATGACATTTCCCTGACAGTATGCCTGTTTCAAATTAATAATTTTCATTTCAATTTGTTATTTTATTTTATTTGATTCTATATCTATGTATGGATGGATGAGTTGTACTGAGGCAATGAAGGTACAAGTTGTTCACTTTCAAAACAACTCATTTTGTGAGTACCAAACTAGATGTCTAAGGTCTCTATTCAAACTGATGTCCTACTGGTCATTTGTAAAGGTGCTACCGAAGCAAAAAAATAAAAACAATGTATGGAGGATTTTTTTTAGAATCAAGTAACTCAAATTACTCTGTGAATCGGTGCAGCCCCACTGCACAGTCTGAGCTGGGACTGTGTCATGCAGAGAGATTGGACATCTTGGAGTTCAAAGCTTGTAATCATGTTTCCTGTTCTTTGAACTGTGTGTGTTTGTGTTCAGACTTTAAACCAGAGCCAGGTGTCGTCTACTCTTCACTGAAGTAGTCCACCAGTCCAACCACTGACGTCCAGCTGCTGGTCTCTTACTGGCCCATTCAGAACTTCAAACCAGAGGACATCCATGCATACAAATGATTACTGTGTCTGTTTGTTTTCACTTATTTGATTAAAAAAATCAGAACCTTAACCAGAGCTGTTTCAGTACTTACAGTTTTTTCTGATTGCTTAAGCACATTTTTTGTAACTATTGGCTAATTTTGCAAAACTCTTCACACAAATAAGAAAACCTGTCACCCAATAATCAAAACATTGTAGTTCTCTTGCAAAAGCAAACACAGCTAGATTAACTCTTCACACCTTCGTAAAAATAGTGTTTCCGTATCAAACAGTACACACAAGCCATCATCTACTAAGCACACAATGCGCCAACTGCACACTGATGGTATGAATACAAAACACATCTGGCTTTTGCTTTCTCTGTGCACAAGGTAGGCTATGTCAGTTTGAGCTCATACTTCTGTCATAGATCCATAAGCATAGAGGGATCCAAACTTCAAGTACTGGTGTTTATTCAAACACATCAAAACAAACACAAGTGTTTATTTCCAAGTATAGGATTATTTGCAATCGCCATAATGACTATATGGGTTACGTGGTCTGCAGTGAACATGCTTCCTCTGCCCCAGCATCTGGTCATCTAGCAATTCGGTAAAGTAACAATTTCAGTATTTTTACATCAATGGTATTGGTGTGTTTCTCATTGGCATATGGCAGTGCTACAAATCTTTGTGCAAAGTGACTGTACTAACCGATTCTCATTTCAAGATGTCCTTATGGTACTTGCTACAGTGTAGCGGCTCGAGTTAGGCTGGACCCGTTGGCCAGCTACCCTCAGTGTCATTCCACGGTTGATTACATGGTTGATTACATGGTCCACTATTGTAGCTCTGATGTCATCAGCAATTCTATTTCTTACTCTTCCTACCCTTCCTCTCCCCCCTCCTCATCTTCCTCTCCCCCCTCCTCATTTTCCTCTTGCTCCTCCTTGTCCTTGTCGTCCTCTTCATCCTACTTCTTCACCTCCACGTCCTCTTCCTCGGCCTCCTCTACTTCTCACTCTTTCTGCTCCCTCCATTGTACTCCGCACACACAGCTTACCTGTATTATAGTGCTTAGGCTGATTGCAAAGTGAACTAATTATCTAAAAAAGTTTTCACATGTGAAAGTGTGCCAGACAGTTGGCAAATTAGTGTTAATGATAGCCATACATGTGTATACTTTTGCTAGGAGTGTGTTGGAAATTTGGTAATTGAGTGTTGTGCAGTGAATTGTGCCTACAGTTTTGCAAAGTGTGTGTTACAAAATTGCAAACTGAGTGCAAAGCAGTTTTTGTGCTTTTAGTTTTGCAAACTCAGTGAGTGGTTTTGCTATAAGTCTGAATAGTTTTAGAGATTGTGCTACAGGAATCACAGTTAGGGTTTAAGCATTCAGAAAAAACTGTAAAATCAACAATGATTTAAAAACAGCAACAGCAAAAAACATTTTAACATGTTTTAGTTTGGCACTTTGTTCTTGTTACCATGACAGTGATTTAGTTTTACTGCATGATCAATAAACTTCTGTTCTCACTTTTTTTCTCATGCTTGTCTGTGTCAGTGGCTGTTCACAGCACACAAGGGCTTCAGTGCGACTACGATCAGCAATGTAACCATAGTTTAGAAATTTAGTTAGGATCAGAAATTTTCTCTTAACCTGTCATATTAAAGGTGCAGCCCCTGTGATGCAGTCACCTCCAGAAAAGGCCACACTTCTGAAGACAAAATAGTTGCAATACAAAACTTATATTAATTAAATAATTAATAAAACTTCACTTAAAGGAAAAAAAAATATTAGTGTCTAAATTACCAGTTATCACTATCCATGTGACTCAACAATAAATACAATAAAAATAATAACTAATTAATAACATTGTACTCTGGAATAAACAGTGAAAGCATCACTGATGATCTGCTTGGAACTGTGTGGTAATTAAACTCAAACAGCTCCATCTAGTGGACATACATAAAAGTTGCTATTCCAGTCAGTCATCAGCCTGTTTCTAAATGTAGTTATGTAGTTTGACCTCATGATGGCAGTGGCCAAAACTACAGACTAACATGTTTGGGAACATTAATATCAATGTTTTTAAGTACTTTAAGAATATTCTTTCTCTTCTGATAAAGATCTATTCAAAGAGTTTTATAACCATGGCCATCCACACCACACAGAATTAACCTGATAAACGTGGTTTCAAAAGTCATGCAGAGATCAGTCCAGCATTGTTGATTTCTTCAGATGAGCCAAAACACAAATCTCGCTCAATGATTACATTGGAATCTTTTGTAATCTAACCAGTCACTTACTCTGGTTTGTAATTTGAGGTCACAAATTATTAATTATCTGAGGAGGTTGAAGTGATTGAGGATAGAGATGATTACTAAGAGGGAAGAGAGCTTGTTGAGAAGATGTAAGGAATACTTTGCAAAGCTCATAAATGAGAAACTGATAAATACCACTGAAGTCCCCCACGCCAACAACTGGCATGCAGCTACTGGTCTCCAACTCGTTCTTCCAGCACCTCAGAAACGAGGATGTCCACATATTAACACGATTTTTTACATGTGTTTTTTTTTGGTCTTGTTTTTCCCCCTTAGTCATGTCACATTTGTTGGTGTAGATTTTGTTTTTATGATACAGATAGATATTTTATTTTGAATATTGAAATGATTTTAATTACCATATTTTTTATACCACATATTACATCAACTAGCATTTACACTTATCTTATTTTTTCCAGCGTATTATTTAATCCCATACTTGAACGATGTTTTCACAATTCATATCCATATTTTCGGGATCTGATATCTGTGAAACCTGGCCCCACCTTATCATGCGAATTCCTGAGGTCAGATGGCCCAGGATGTGAGTGGGCGTTAAGGCGTCTGGGAAGGGATCTCAAAACTGGATTATAGATGGCAGAGAGTTGGTGTCGTAAACCCCCGCCTCTGTTCAAAGATGGTCGCTCACAGTGGACATAGATGGCTTCTTTCACTCCTCTTTCAAACCATCTGTCCTCTCTGTCCAAAATGTGAACATTGGCATCCTCAAAAGAGTGTCCTTTATCCTTAAGATGCAGATGGACTGCTGAGTCTTGTCCTGTGGAGGTGGCTCTTCTATGTTGTGCCATGCGCTTGTGAAGTGGCTGTTTGGTCTCTCCAATGTAGAGGTCTGGGCATTCCTCACCGCACTGTACAGCATATGTCACACAGTGGAAATTTGTATTTATCTTGTATATTGTTTTTATTCTGATTTTTAGTGTTTATTTATGAGTGTTGTTTTATTTGCATGGTTTTATTCTGTTTCTATTGCATGGTTTTTAGTGTTCTATGTGACATGGTTTTTATCCACTGTGGACTGGCTGCACATGGGACAAATTAGCTGATAGGGACCACCTGCTGAGGCAGGGGTGTGTCCAGAGGTGGCCTATCAGCTGTGTAAAGACCTTTTAAAAACAGGCTAGCTGGGCACTGAAGAGAGAGGCCCCAGACTGGAAGGTTAATGCGAGATGGCCAGTGTGATGAGGCGACCCAGTCCTGACCTCATGGAACGGCAACAGTAAGAGACAACGCGTGTGATTGGTAGTGATGGGCAGATGAAGCTTCATGAAGCACTGAAGCTTTTCATCCAATTGGTTCACCCCAGCGCAAAGCTTCTTGAAGCTTCATTTGCTCTAGCAGGACACCTACTGGACGTAAAAATATTAGTTGGCATGAATTTGAAGACTGTGGCCTTTTGCACACAGCCTGTAAATGTCAACAACAAAAGGAGTGTGTAAAACATGTATATTGTAGTGATGGCAGTATACTGTGTATATTTATACTGGCAGTATGGGAAATGATTATTTGGAAATGCTTGAAATGGAAATGATCATTTACTGTGAGGTGAGGTGTGGTTGGGGTGTGGACAGTAGTTGTGCTTTTGTAACGTTGAGGTATGGACAGCTACACACTGAGGCCTCAGTCCTGCCCATATTTTATTCAGTAAAAACTAAATTTTCACTGCTTTTATAACCTTTAGTGGGGAGAACATAGCTGGGATTTAATGATTTAACAAATCTTTTAACTCCTTTGTCCTCCACAATGCTAAATGGCTGTGAGTCCTCAATCACCATGGTAACCAGGTCTTCATCTATTTGAGATTGTTCTCCTGAGGAAAGACAATAAAGACAAAGCACAGATATAAATATCACACACGTAACTTATAACAGCTGTATAATATTGTTATATCATTTAGTAACATTACAGCATGAAAGGCAGCAGGCCCAGACAAGGTGTGTCCTAGGATGCTAAAGGCGTGTGCTGCTGAACTTGGGGAGCCGCTACAACGAGTCTTCAACCTCAGTCTGCGACTGGGGAGAGTGCCCGCCCTATGGAAGACATCCTGCATCGTCCCGGTCCCTAAAAGGAACCGGCCCAATGAGCTGAATGACTTCCGACTGGTGGCACTGACGTCACATCTTATGAAGACTCTAGAGCGGCTCTTCCTCAACTTCCTCCGACCACAGGTACAACATGCCCAGGACCCACTACAGTTTGCATACAAGGCGGGTGTCGGAGTGGAGGATGCCATCCTGTACCTCCTACACAGAGCCCACTCACACCTGGATGGGGGAAAAGGCACGGTCAGGATCCTGTTTCTTGACTTTTCCAGTGCCTTTAATACCATCCGGCCCTGTATGCTTCAGGAAGAACTGAACAGGATGGAGGTGGACCCCTGCCTGGTGGCTTGGATCTCCGACTACCTCACCGACAGACCACAGTACGTCAGGCTGAAGGACATCACGTCTGACACAGTGGTCAGCAGCACAGGAGCACCACAGGGAACTGTGCTGTCCCTTCTTCTCTTCACCCTGTACACCTCTGACTTCTGCTACAACTCTGAATTATGCCACATTCAGAAGTTTGCAGATGACACGGCCATCATGGGGTGTATCTGGGATGATCAGGAAGAGGAGTACAGAAGTCTGGTGAGGAACTTTGTCGCATGGAGTCACACAAACCACCTGCAACTCAACACCTCAAAGACTAAGGAACTGGTTGTGGACTTCGGGAGGTCCAGAGAAGGTCCACTGCCGGTTCAGATAGAGGGGGAGGAGGTGGAGGTGGTCAACACGTACAAGTACCTCGGGCTGTGGGTGGACAATAAACTGGACTGGTCATGCAACACAGAGCACCTGTATAAAAAAGCCCAAAGCCGACTGTACTTCCTCAGGAGGCTGAGGTCTTTTAACATCTGCAGGAAGCTCCTGAGGATGTTTTACCAGTCAGTGGTTGCTGGAGTACTTTTCTATGCTGTGGTGTGCTGGGGGAGCAGCACAGCAAAGAGGGACTCATCCAGGCTGGAGAAACTGATCAGGAGGGCTAGCTCTGTGGTCGGCATGAAGCTGGACACTCTGGTGACAGTGGCAGAGAAAAGGACACTAAAGAAACTGATGGACATTATGAACAATGCTGGGCATCCTCTGCACACGGCCATAAACAATCAGAAGAGTCTGTTCAGTGACAGGTTGCTTCTCCCCAAGACAAGAACTAACAGACTTAAAAATTCCTTTGTCCCACACGCCATCAAACTGTTTAACTCCTCTCTGGAGGGGAGAGGGAGGGGAGACAGGAGGACAAAGGAGGGGGGAACAACTAAGCTGTAGTGCCTCTTCACCTCACTGTACAATACCTTGTGCAATACTTTTTGTAAATAGTCAACAGTGCAATAGACTTAATACTTGAAATGTGCAATTCACTTGTATTTTTATTTTTTATTCCTATTTATTCTATTTATCCCCTTTGTATATTTTATTTATATTTGTCTCTGTATGTGTGTGTGTGTGTGTGTGTGTGTATATATATATATATATATATATATATATATATATATATATATAACAATTCTGTAACTGTAACTTCGGTCGTTGCTGTGCTTTTTGGAAGTCGAATTTCCCAGAGGAACCCACCCGAGGGATTAATAAAGTTCTATCTTATCTTATCTTATCTTATTATCATTGCATTTGATGGCTCACCTGGTCTTGCTCCACAATCGCTGTTCCCCTTATTCTCATGCAAAGCTCTGTAGTGCCTAAGCATGGATGAGGTGTTGTTGTTATATCCCAGCTCCCTGGCACATAGCAAACACTTCACCTTGTACAAAAGTAAAGCCGCTTAACATAAATTGTATTGCACCATCAGTATTATGAAAATACATCTTCTGTAGAAATTTACACACCTTGTTGGGAGGAATAAAATCAAAATGTTCCCACACAGGGGAGGACATCCTCCTCTTCTTAGCTGCCTCCATTCTCTCCTGACTTTCTCTCCTCACTCTCATAAACCTCCAAACTGTCTCCAAACTCTCACTAACCGCAACTCTCCATCAAACACCCACATTTTGAATGAAGTCTGAGGGGTTTATATCTCTGTCATATCTCGCGGCAAAGTTCGAACCACTTCCTGAACCAGTCACGTGGTACAGCGAGGCTTCGGACGTCATCATTTTCAGCTCCTCCCATAAATGAAGCAAGCCTCGATACGCGCATCGCGGAAACGCCCCCTCCATTACTCGACACACGCTCCGAAGCCTCGATACAGAACGTCACATCACTAGTGATTGGCAGCAGGGCAGAGGTTTACCTCTGCCCTGCATTTGTGAGTAGGGTCTCTACTGTTGTTTACTGGGTGCAGCTGGATTGGGAGAGGGTCGCCATGGCCATGAGCCAGGGCCGCTTCTGGGACCATTGTTCTGGCCCCTATTTGTTATTTTACAGGACACCGACGCAAGGTGAGCTGTGGCGGTGGTCGCATGATGGATTCGGGTGCAGAACGCAAGCCGGGATGGGAAGTGATGGGCCAGCGGAAGGACAAGAAGATGGGTGGCTCTTTCTTGTCTGCCGAAGACGAGGCTGGCGTGGACTCTGCTCTAAAGAAGGAATTCCTGGCCTGCTGATGGACCCATAATGAACATGTGGCATAATTATAGCAGGGGGGGGGGTAGTGAATGTAGAAAATGGTAGTTTTATGGGTTTTAGAATTGTTTTTAGTAGAGAGCAAACATTTTATTACATACATTTTAAGAGTGTTTTTATTTGTGCTCCCTGGCCTAGTAATAAACTGTTTCTGATCAGACCTGCTTCCTCTCTGTGCCCGTGGTATCTGACTCGCTTGCTCCCCCTTGTATTTTAAAGAATCTTTCTTTTTAGCGTGACATTCTGGCGCGACCGCTTTAGTGTCCCCGCGCGCTACAGCATACACCACATTGTTAAGTCTGTGTTTTTTGGCATTTTGTCTTTCGGGTGAACCAGTTTCTGTCTGAGCGTGTTGCTGGGTCTGAAATGCACCGGGATGTCATGCTTGAAGAAAACTCTCCTGAGTTTTTCTGATACACCGGCTACATAGGGGATGACAATGTTGTTGCGTCTGTCCTTCTTATCCTCCCTCGCTGGTGTCTGGTCTTCTGTTCTGTGCCTCTTTGCTGACTTTAGTAACGCCCAATTAGGATAACCGCATGTTTTGAGTGCTTCCTTTACATGTGTGTTCCTTCTTTTTTCCCTCACGCTTAGAGGGAACATGTTCTGCTCGGTGGTGTAGGGTCCTAATTACTCCAAGTTTGTGTTCCAGAGGGTGATGGGAGTCAAAGAGGAAGTACTGGTCCGTGTTTGTGGGCTTCCAGTAAACTTCGATGTTGAGGTTGCCATTCTCTTCAATGTGCACAGCGCAGTCCAGGAAAGGCAAACAGTTATCCTATGTGTCTTCCCTGGTGAACTTGATGTTTTTATCCACAGCGTTAATGTGCGCAGTGAAGGATTCCACTTCTTGTGTCTTGATTTTGACCCAGGTGTCGTCCACATATCTGTACCAGTGGCTGGGTACTCTTCCTTTGAAAGAGCCAAGAGCCTTTCTTTCCACTTCCTCCATGTAAAGGTTGGCTACAATAGATGACACGGGGGAGCCCATGGCACAGCCATGTTTTTGTCTGTAGAAGCCTTCGTTGTATTTGAAATATGTAGTGGTGAGGCAGAGGTCTAACAGGGTGCAAATCTGATCGGGTGTGAAGTTGGTCCTGTCCTCCAAGGAGCTGTCTTCTTTTTTTTTTTTTTTTTTTTTTTTTTTTCTTTAAATGACATCAGAAACAGCAGTATGCGACATTACGTGATGGCAGAGCTTCAGTTCATCCTTTGTCATTTTTTTTTTTTTTTTTTTTTTTTTTTTAATAAATAGGACAGGGGGAATGAATGAGAGAGAGAGGGGGAGAGAAAGAAAGAAAACCCAAGGGGAGAAGAGACGGTGAGAAGGGGGGGGAAGAGAGACAAAAAAAAAAAAAAAAACTCCTGGGTCACCTGTATGGAGAAAAAACAAACAAACAAACAAACAGAGGAGACAGCAAACAACAAAGAGCAACATAATAATAGAGAAAACAAAGCACCATCACAATAAACTAGCTAGTCATAGATATCAGTATTTACTAAGTAATAAACGATATTGTGCAGCACGCAAGATAGACAGCGCACAGTGTGCTTTGAGGCAGCAGCCAAGAAAGCTTTAGTCCGCGTCTGTGAATACCCATGTGTGCATACCTGTGTGGATCAGCATGCTTGCATTCCAAAGGTTTCTCCATGTAATGATCTGCTAGGGAGTGTGGGGGGGCCACAGCCCCGTCCTCCAGGGTGTGAAGCGGGTATGGAGGAGATCAAAACTCCAGACATCCAGAGGACCCCAGAACACAAGAGACCATGGAAGACCAACAGAGGGGCAGCCGCGCCACTGTTCCAGTAAGAGCTGAGGAGAGTCCCAGATGAGGGCTCACTCAGCAGCCGCGGAGCAGAAGCCAGGGGGGGTTGCAGTGACGCGCCCGTGAGCTCCGCCGGCCCCCAGCTGCGCCTGAGTGACCGAGCCCTAGGCCGAGAGGCCGGGGGCACCCCACCTCCAAAGGGGCCCGAGCGAGCCCCAGGCCCCAGGCCCCGACAAGCGGCCGCCAAGGAGTGAGCCGGTGTGTACCCGGACGCCCACCCCCAGACACAAAGAACCACCAACACACCGACACCTGAGGGAGTCCGCCACCGGCAGGGGAAGTGGTGGTGGGTGGAGATAGGCCTCCAAACCTTGGAGGGCCTGAGGTGTCCCCAGAGAGGTGGCGTCTGATACCCAACCTGACATATAGACACAGACATACAGGCACACACAGACACAAACATCCATTCCCACCCTCATGCTCTCATATGCACTCACTCCACACTCAACCAACGTGGAGACAGACATAAAGAGACGCTGTACACACAATCACACTCCCCAAGCGTACTCTACAAACCGGGTCTAGGTACCCTTGCCCCTGGAGGGGGGAATTGCACCCAGACCCAGGTGGTGTTACCCTTTTCCCTGCGGTGGGGAGAGGCAGACCACCCCGACTCCGCAGCAGCAGGGAGGCCCCACACCCCAGACCGCAGTCGGACGGCCAACTCCTCCTACTAGCCCCCCCGCTCCAGCAGGCCGCAGAGAATGGGGGTGGGAGAAGACTCCAAACCTCCCTCCACCCGCTCATTGTAGTGTTGATGCATATGTGTTCTAAGGTGCAATTAAAACCCAGGAGGGCATGGAGCTACCTGCCAAGGAGCAGCAGGTAAGCGCATGGTCCCTCCTGCTAGCCCTCAATGACTAAGTGTATTTAAAATTGAGAGGTGGGCAACGACGTCAGGGGTGAGGTATACACCCTGATGGTGATTTGGACTCCGTGATTGTGCCCACCCCCAAGATCCTATATGTATGTGTAATGAGAGTGTGAATAATGTGAATGTCTAAGTTGTGGGATAAAATTGAGGCAGAGGCAGCCAGAAGGGGACAGGGGGGGGGGGTAGCCTCCTCTGCACCCTGGTGACATACCCCCACTCCAAGGCCCTGCATGTGTGGGTGGTTGTGGAGGAGCGGGAAGAGGGAGGCAGCTGGAGATGGGGAGGGAAGGAAGGGAGGGGCAGGTAACCCCTCCCTGGGGCCAGCTCCCCCGCTGACCCCAGTAGGCACTCCCACCCTCCGCGACCCGCCAGGGAAGGGGGGCCCAGGCCCATCAGACCGGGGCCCAGTGCAGTAGCGCCCCCCGGCTCCACAGAGCCCTGGACAGTCCACCCAACCCCACCACAGAGAAAACTGCACCCACCCCACCAACCACACATCTTCCAGACTACATAAGACGGTAAACGCCCAGGCTGAGATCTTCCTCCACCTCTCCTGTATCTCCCCCTCCTGCAGAGAGTTCCTGAGAGAAGAAAGCTCCTGCCAGATGTGACCATCCCCCCCACCAGTTGAAGAGCCCCCCAGGCGGCTCGATGCACCGGCGGCACCCTGCTCCAGGGCCGGGCCCCCATGCACCCACCCGCCCACAACCCCGGCAACACACCAACCAGGACCCGAGCCCCCGAGGCCCGGCCCGGGCCCCCGCCCAGAGACGGAGCACCCCCAGAACCTCACGCCCATCCCGGACCCACCCAGGGGCAGCCAGGTTGCCAGGTCAGTAACCCACGTCCGTCAGCACAGACCCTCCCCTAGCCCCGCTGCACGCAGCCGCGAGGAAACAGTCACCTGAGAGCCAACAGAGCCCTCAACCGGACGTGACCGCTACCCCGGGTTGAGCCCCCCAAGGAAGATGCCTCCGGGGAACCCCCCGACGCCCTAAGCCTGTCCCTACCCCCTCACCAATCACAACAGTGAAGGCGGGACCAAACTATGACCCCCCACCCCCACTAGGTGATGGAGCTGATAAAAGGGGCCCAGAGCAATTGATCTGATGTGGTGGCAGAGGCTGTGTCAAGACTAATGTAATCTAATAGATAATTTCTATATTGGTTAGAATTAAGATTATTTTTATTTTTCCAGTTCATGAGGACTGTTTTCTTGGCTATGCATAGGGCAGTGAAGATCATATGGGCTATATTCTTTTCTGAAGTGACATTATCTAAGCTGCCCAACAAACACACTAAGGGGGAAGTTGGAATGTTACATTTCAGACATTTTGATAAGTCTTCACATATCTCGCGCCAAAACTTTTGCACTGGTGGACAGAACCAAAGAGCGTGGATGTAATTGTCTGGTGTATTGCCTTGACAGTGTGAGCAGTTGTTGGAAGATGTAAAGCCCATCTTGAACATCCAATGACCTGTATAGTGCACTCTATGAAGTATTTTGTATTGTATTAATTGCAGACTGGGATTTTTAATTAATTTAAAAGTTTTTAAGCAAATCTGAGACCAGAAGTTTTGGTCTAGGTTGACTGATAAATCTGCTTCCCACTTTGCAGTAGGAAGGGATATTGATTCATCTAATTTAGAAAGTGTTCTGTATATTTTAGATAATAATTTGGGGGATTTAAGAGTAAGAAAATGTGCCGCACTTAGTGGTGTTTGTAATTCCACTTGACTGAGGTTAAATTTCTTTTTTACTATGGATTTAATTTGTTGATATTCTAAAAACCTTGTCTTGTTGATCCCATATTGTTCAACTAGTCTGTCAAATGGAATAAATTCTGTTCCCTCTAATATATGTTCTAAGTATTTAATTCCTTTACAACTCCATTCTGGGAAATTAATCATATTATTGTTTTGTAATATGTCAGGGTTATTCCAGATAGGTGTACGTTTGCATGGGATTAATGAAGACTCCGTTATTTTTAGAAACTCCCACCATGCTGTTAGAGAAAAGCTGATGTTGATACTTTTAAAGCATTCATGTCTTTTGATGTTTGAGCTAATAAATGGTAGGTCTGAAATCTCTAGATCCTTGCATAGTGCCTGTTCAACATCTAGCCAGGGCTCAACTAAGAAGGTATGTTTTAACCATTCTGAGATGAACTGAAGCCTGTTGGCTAAGAAGTATTGGTGAAAATTAGGCAGATCTAATCCTCCTCTATCCTTGGTTCTTTGTAGCGTTTTTAAGCTAATACGCGGGGGTTTATCTTTCCAAAGGAATTTGGAAATATATGAATCCAGAGATCTGAACCAATCTTGTGATGGTTTGTTAGGGATCATCAAAAATAAGTAATTTATTTTTGGCAAGATCATCATTTTTATAGTGGCGACCCTTCCCATGAGTGATATGGGTAAAGATTTCCATCTAGTCAGATCGCCTTCTACTTTCTTTAGAAGTGGGATGTGGTTTAGTTTAGTTAAGTCTGAAAGCTTAGGAGAGACATTAATACCTAAATATTTAATATTTCCGGATTGCAGTGGGGCAGAGGAAGAATTATGGAAGGAGCAGTTAATGGGGAGAACTGTAGATTTTGGCCAGTTAATTGAATAATCTGAAACTCTTGAAAACCAGTTTATTAAAGTAATTACCTCAGAGAGGTTGGTTTGTGTGTTTTGCAGAAAAAGCAACACATCATCCGCATAGAGACTGATTTTATGTTCTATGTTCTTACATTTTATGCCCTTAATTGTTGTAGCCTGTCTAAATGCTGCTGCTAGAGGTTCGATAAAAATTGCAAAAAGTGAGGGGGAGAGTGGGCATCCCTGTCTGGTGCCCCTCAGGAGACAGAAGCTGGAGGATGTCTGGTCATTTGTTCTGATACGAGCCGTTGGGGAATTGTATAATATTCTTATCCAGTTTATGAAAGAGTTTCCAAAACCAAATTTGTGTAAAGTTGCGAATAAAAATTTCCAATTAACTCTGTCAAATGCTTTTTCTGCATCTAGAGATAATATTATGGCTTCGATGTTTTTATCGTATGAGTAGTCTATTAAATTAAGTAATCTACGAGTGTTTGTTGAGGAGTGCCGACCTTTTATGAAACCAGTTTGGTCAGGATGAATTAAGAGGGGGGTCATTTTCTCTAATCTCTTTGAGAGAGCTTTGCAGATTATTTTAAGGTCTACATTTAAAAGAGAAATTGGACGATAGCTTGAGGGAAATAAAGGGTCTTTGCCTGGTTTTAGCAGGAGACTAATGTTGGCAGAATTCATATTTGGTGGTAGTCTGCCCTTTTCCTCGATTTCCTGCAACATGCTGTGGAATACTGGTGCCAAAATTGTCCAGAATTCTTTGTAGAATTCTGCAGGGAAGCCGTCTGGACCTGGAGCCTTATTATTGGGCATACTTATCAGGGCTTCCTGGAGTTCACTTGGCGTCAGTGGCGAATCCAATTCCATTGCTTGACTGTCTAGTAATTTTGGAAGAGTTACGTTGTCAAGAAACAGATCAATTTCATTTTTAGATGGGTTTATTTGTGGTGAGTATAAAGTTTCATAGAAATCCCTAAAAATGTTGTTTATTCTTCCAGGATCATATATTGTGTTCCCCGATAAATCTTTAGCAGCACATATAGTTGTTTTTTCTTTATTTATTTTTAGCTGGTTAGCTAGAAATCGACCTGATTTGTTACTGTGTTCAAAATTCTGCAAGCGAAGTCTTTGTATAAGGAATTGTGTTTTTTTATTAATAATTTCATTTAATTCTAGTTTTGTTTTGCATATTTTGTTCAATGTTTCCTGATCTTGGTCGCACGCGTAGGCTTCTTCTAGTGATTTGATGTTTTTTTCTAATTCCTGAATATTTTTGTTTTCTTCTTTCTTTTTGTGTGATGAGAAAGAAATTATTTTACCTCTCATCACAGCTTTCCCTGCTTCCCATAGAACAGAAGCAGATATTCCGGGAGTGTCATTAAAGTCTAAATATGAAGTCCATTCCTTTTTAAAGTATTTAATAAAGTCTTCATCTTTAAGTAGTGATATATTAAATCTCCAGTTTTTACTTGGCGTAGTATTATTCTTGTGCATTAGTGTTAAAGATACAGGAGCATGATCGCTGACAGCTATAGGATGAATCTCAGTGTCTGAAATGTCACACAGCAGTGAGCTGCTGACCAAAAAATAATCCAGACGAGAGTAAGAGTGATGAACATGCGAGAAAAAAGTATATTCCTTACTGGTGGGGTGAAGAGAGCGCCATGCATCGCAAAGACCAAAGTCGTTCATATACTGTTTGATTATATTTGTGGACTGCCAATTACGCTGAGTTCCTGTTGTGTTGAGCCTATCCATTTCTTCATTTAGTCCAAGGTTGAGGTCACCGCCAAGAATGAGTGTGCAATCAAGGTGTTCAGAGAGTGCACTAAAAAAACCGTGGAAGAATGAGGGTTCATCAACATTTGGACCATATATACTAACAATACATAGTTTTTGGTTCAATATTGATAGTTTAATAATTAGAAATCTACCCTCTGGATCTATAACTGTATCGAGTACTGTAAAATTAACATTTTTATGTATTAAAATTGCTACTCCCCGTTGTCTAGAATTATAACCGGCTGCAAACACGTTAGGAAACTCAGGTGTTTTAAGTTCGTTTAAACCTGTGACAGGTTTGTGAGTTTCTTGTAATAAAACAACATCTGCCTGTAGTTTTTTAAGCTGGTTAAATATTTTTAACCTCTTTCCTCTGGTGCCAGCTCCATTTACATTCCATGTGACAAACCTCAGCATGCCCTTAATTGTGCGTGTATGTTTAATGATGTATGCTGGGTGTTTCGTTTAGACAGGTGGAGAGAATATGGAAACATCCCTTGTTTGTAAATAGAAAGAGAAAAAGAAGTGTGGTGAGAGACTCCATAAGTCTGACTATGTGTGTGAATATTCACTAATATGAACAAGCGTGGCTTGCTTATGTGTCCTGCAAGTCTGTGCGTGCTGTGAGGCTGTTGTGAATGTGCTGCCGTTGAGCTGATGTGTTTGCGTGATCGTGTTGTGAAAATATGGAGAAATAGAGGGTGTTGTTTGTAGGTGAGTGGGGAAGTAGGTGATCACAGCAGTGAAAGACAAGAGAAAGAAAGAAACCACATGAACTGTGAGCGACAACAAAAAAAAGGAAACGAAACGGAAACATTCCAATTAAAGCAATGACGGAGGGTGACGGTATTATATCTGCTATGACATCCTACTGATATTACTAGGTTAAACACATTTTAAAGGAGAAAGTGTGAATGAATAAGAAAAGAGTGTAGCGGGTTCTTATCTGGAGTGCAGTCAGTATAACCACGGTGTGGTGCCGGGGTCGCGGTACAGCTGTCCGTCCACGTAGAGCCGGTCCACAGCGATGACAGCACGGGAGCCTTTCTGGATAAAGCTACGTCGAACTGGGAACAGGACCTTGCGTCGTTCCAGGATCTCTTTGGGGAACTGGTCGTTCACGCTGAAGTCCGTTCCTTTCAGCTCTCTGCCGCGACTCTTCACCTGTTCCTTCTGTTTGAATTGGCTGAATTTGGCCACAATAGGCCGTGGTCTCCCGGTCCGCGACCGCGCGCCCCCCAAGCGATGTACTCTATCGAAGTCGATGTTCTTTACGGTGTCCTCCGGCAGCTTCAGGTGGATTTTAATGAAGCTTTTCACCGTTGCCTCTGCGTCCTCTCCGGCAGTTTCTGGAATACCAGAAAACACAAGATTATCTCTCATGCTACGGGCTTGTAAATCGATAACGGACTCTTTTATTTTTTTATTTTCAATGTTTAGCTGGGTCACGTTATCGGTGAGAGATTTAACCGACTCCCGTAGCGTGGCATTTTCAGCGGCAAGCGTTTCCACCTGCCGCTGGCTGAATTCCAGGGATTCTCTCAGAGATTTAAATTCCCGGTGTAAAATCTCCACCAGGGACAGCCTCGCATCGAAACTGGACAATCGCTTGTCGATGGACTCCAGGATTTCTGCGATGTCTTTGCCGGCAGGCGATGTTGTACCGGGGGAGTCTGCCTGGCGACTTCTCTTCGATGACGGCGTCTCGATTTTGGCCGGGGAAGATGCACTCTGGGCCTTATGCATTACTAAATCTTGAAAACAGCGGTCGATGTAATCTTGGAGAGCGTCTAAACTCTCCCCGTTGTCCTCCAGGGTGTTAGAGATGATAAAACAGATGTTGTTAGTTATATGACAATTGATTAGTATATTTGGAAAATATTTGGAAATACTGAAGCTTGGAAAACCTTTGTTAAACTCTATGCTACCATTTGCTTTTTCTCCGCCAAAATCTCCGGCGTCTGACGTCACCTACAACATCACTTCCGTCACTTACCTGTCTTCTTGTAATCGTTTTCTGACAGTCTCCATGGCCTCCGTGGTGGGTATGCAAGTGAAGAGAGAGACTACATCAAAGGACACCATGGTTTCATCTGAAATATATTTTATATATATTTTGAAATATATTTAAAAAATGCCCAAAAAATATATGCGTTAAAATACATTTAAAAATATATTATAAATATATTTTGAATATGCAAAAGAAATACATGTATAAAGAAAGCTCACGTTTTCAAAGAAGCAATCGTATCCTTCAGGTGAAGCCTTCCTCAGAGCCTCCTCCAGGGAACCCACAGTTTTGTAGTTGAAGGCCTCATTAAATCGCAGCTCTTTGAGGTAAGCCACTTTGGCATCAGAGCCTGCCGAGCCCACCACCTTACAGCCCTTGATCTTGGCGATCTGTCCCACCACGGAGCCCACTGCTCCAGCTGCAGCGTTCACCAGCAGGGTCTCACCCTTCTGGAGTCCCAACACTACTTCTATCCCATAAACAGCTGTCAGTCTGCAGAGAGACAGAAACAGTAAATCCAGCTGTTGCCTCTTTGATTGCCATATTACTTACAACCACAAAAATGACTGCTTAGAAACTCTGCTTCAGCTCATCAGCAGGACAAAACAACTGGGGTTCGTCCACTTGCTGTCTACTTATTTTTTGATTTTTAATTCTTTTATTCGGTTGCAGTTTGTAACCTAATAACTGCTGGAAGAATCAGAACATCCTGCCATGATTTAATGTCCAATAGAAAGTGACCATGATCCATGGAGGTTACTTAAATCTTTCTTACCCGGGCATCCCCATTGCACCCAGAGACAGGGACACAACTTTAGGCCACTCAGACAGGATGGGAGTGAGGCCGGTCCCATCACTGAGTGTGTGGGTTCTCCACCCACTGGTACTCACAACATGACTTCCCACAGGAAATGCTGGATTTTTACTCTGGATCACTCTAAAGGAAAACAACAGCAACATAATAACCACATTGAAAAGCTTAAACTGTAGAATACAGTTAAAGATCATAAGTCTACTGCTCTATTAGGCATAAGGTACTCAAATACCAGACTGAGCACCTGTACAATTGGTATGTGTATGTGTATTTCTGCAATGTTAATTCATTTTAACACATATGTTAGCCTTTCCTCTGTGTGACGTCGCTTTGTGTGGGAAACTGACTGCCGAGGAAGATCTGTTCTCAGTGCTACAAACTGTTCCTACAAATTAAAGGAAATGTGTGACATGTGGGTTTGAAACAGATTCCCTTTGAGGCTGAATAGAAAGTAATTTATTGTGCATGTTTGTCAACAAAAAACATTTCCACTGGAACAGATTGTACGGCTGAACAGTCGGCCAAGTATGTCTCAGCATCTGTTTTTACTCTTGAGTCAGTGAGGAATGACACAAAGTCTTTGGTCATTAGCAGCAGATGAAGGCCGCGTTCAGTTTCAGTAAACATCAGGCATGCACATCACTGAGGATAAAAGCTTTCCCCATGTGCTGGACTGTTTGTGTTTCTTACTTGGCCACCTGAGTTCCAATCATCACATTTCCTTCCTTCATGCTAACTCTGCTGAAACAAGCAGTGGGTTACAATATATTCTAATACATATTTAAATATAGCGGAAATACATTTCAAAATATATAAATATATTTAAAAATGTATTTTAGCGCATGTATTTTTTGGCCATTTTTGGTACAGTATATTTTAAAATACATTTCAAAATATATTTTTTTACCGTATGGGAATAATTATTGTGGGTGGTTTTAACATCCATGTAGATGCTAAAAATGACAGCCTCAACGTGGCATTTAATCTGTTATTAGACTCAATTGGCTTCTCTCAAAATGTAAAAGAACCCACCCACCACTTTAATCACACTCTAGATCTTGTTTTTAACATATGGCATAGAAACTGAACATTTAACAGTGTTTCCTGAAAACCCTCTCCTGTCTGATCATTTCCTGATAACATTTACTTTTACAATAATTGATTACACAGCAGTGGAGAGTAGACTTTATCAAAGTAGATGTCTTTCTGAAAGCGCTGTAACTAAGTTTAAGAATATAATCCACCCACTGTTATCATCCCCAATGCCCTGTACCAACACAGAGCAGAGCAGCTATCTGAACGCTACCCCAACAGAGGTCGATTATCTTGTTAATAATTTCACCTCCTCACTACGTACGACTCTGGATACTGTAGCTCCTGTGAAAACTAAGGTCTCTAATCAGAAGTACCTGACTCCGTGGTATAATTCTCAAACACGTAGCCTAAAGCAGATGACTCGTAAGCTGGAGAGGAAATGGCGTGTCACAAATTTAGAGGATCATCATTTAGCCTGGAGAAATAGTTTGCTGCTTTATAAGAAAGCTCTCCGCAAAGCCAGAACATCTTACTATTCATCACTGATTGAAGACAATAAGAACAACCCCAGGTTTCTCTTCAGCTCTGTAGCCAGGCTGATAAAAAGTTAGAGTTCTTTTGAGCCAACCATCCCTTTAACGTTAACTAGTAATGCCTTCATGAACTTCTTCACAAATAAAATTTTTATCATTAGAGAAAAAATTACCAATAACCATCCCACAGATGTAATATTATCTACAGCTACTCTTAGTACCACTGATGTTAAGTTAGACTCTTTTTCGTCAATAATTACTTCCTCCAAACCATCAACGTGTCTTTTAGACCCCATTCCTACAAGACTGACCAAAAAAGTCCTGCCATCAATGCTTCCTCGAATTTTTCATGTGTCTGAACAAACGCACAAACTCTCTGAGCGATCCCTTGGACCACTGTGAGCAACAGCAGACGTGTGCACTGTGGTCACGCCAGCATCTAATCCATCCAAGTTACATGGTTTATTAAAATAATCAAATTACAGCAGTGTAGTATGTTAACACTATTTGAAGTAAAAATAACTTGAACTCCAATTTTGAAAAGAGAACTTTTTCATTTTTTTATTTATTATAAAGCTCTGACTTGTATTATGACTATGCGTTTGTGGTCTGGGAGAGAGTCCTGTAACTCTATCTGCAAAATACAGCATATAATGACCAATGTTGGGCAATTAATTATATAGTTACTTCTTCAAAAAAGTTACTGAGTTTTGCAAACAGTTTTTTTTTTGCTGCTGTTTACCTTAAAATGCAGCCAGGGCATTTTGAACATTTCAAAATATTATCAGAACAATCAGCTGTTCTGCATCAAATCTCCGCAAGAGCTTCAGTGTTTACTGGAATTGATTCTGAAACACTAACAGAGCTATTATCTATCTGTTATGTCAGTCAAATCTACCCAGATAGTCTTGGTTGAGATCTGGTGACTGTGAAAGCCATGGTATATGATCACACCATTTTCATAATCAACTATTCAGTGACCCCTCTTCAAATACTTTGTCACAGGACAAACATAATCTCTCATGGCAACTTTGTAATCATTTTGCGACTCTTTTGCCTTTCACACGTGGACCCTAACATGGTAGCAAAGTGCAACAACGTCTCTCTGTAGAGGGTCAAGAGTTTAGGGTATGCCTTTAATTTTCTCCCTGTCTGTAAATGACAGTACAATGGCATGAATAATCCTTCACCTCCTCTTATGACTAGTCAGTCTGCCCCAGGGCAGCTGTGGCTGCTGTGCCTAGCTTGTCTCCACCAGTGTGTGAATGTGAGAGTGAATGAATAGTGGAATTGAACAGCGCTTTGAGGTTTTGAGACTATAATGCAATCCATTATAGTAATTACACATCATAATAACACAGAAGAAAAGAAAGCAATTCATTCTCAATTGCTGTTGATTTCAGGGGATTTTCCAACCTGTTTTGGTTCAAAAGACCCAAAAGAAAATCATCATCAATGTTGGAGTAAAAACTAGATGCTTTTATTGTATGTGCACTGATAATGCTTACTGTCATGTCATTGTAAACAACTCAAAACACATAAATAACACATTGTGATCATGCTGAAGACCACAGACAGCAGTCCAGGCATCAGGTCGGATAAAGGAGCTGGAAACATATACAGACTGAATGAAAAGGAGAAGTCTCCTTTATTGCACATTTTTTCACCAATCACAAGCCTCTTTTTTTCCCCTTCATTCACTCGAAACCTTTGACCAAGGTATCCCCTTCTTCCCCCTTCTAATTCAATTAAATTTTATTTATATAGCGCCAAATCACAACATAAGTCGCCTCAAGGTGCTTTATATATATATATATATACAGTAGATACAGAGAAAAACCCAACAATCATATGACCCCCTATGAGCAAGCACTTTGGCGACAGTGGGAAGGAAAAACTCCCTTTTAACAGGAAGAAACCTCCGGCAGAACCAGGCTCAGGGAGGGGCGGGGCCATCTGCTGCGACCGGTTGGGGTGAGAGAAGGAAGACAGGATAAAGACATGCTGTGGAAGAGAGACAGAGGTTAATAACAGATATGATTCAATGCAGAGAGGTCTATTAATACATAGTGAGTGAGAAAAGTGACTGGAAAGGAAAAACTCATGGGAATCCCCCACCAACCTACGTCTAGTGCAGCATAACTAAGGGAGGATTCAGGGTCACCTGGTCCAGCCCTAACTATATGCTTTAGCAAATCCAAACTGGAAGCTGGTTCCACAGAAGAGGGGCCTGAAAACTGAAGGCTCTCCCTCCCATTCTACTTTTAAATACTCTAGGAACAACAAGTAGGCCTGCAGAGCGAGAGCGAAGTGCTCTAATAGGGTGATATGGTACTACAAGGTCATTAAGATAAGATGGGGCCTGATTATTTAAGACCTTGTATGCGAGGAGCAGGATTTTGAATTCAATTTTGGATTTAACAGGAAGCCAATGAAGGGAAGCCAAAACAGGAGAGAGAGATATCCCATACGGCTTATGTCAAAATTTGATTGATGGCCCCAGCCTTGACCTTTTGACCCTACCGGAAGAACTCCGGAAGTGTCTAATCGAATCCAGATGTGTGTAATATGATCCATAAGCACGACGAATCACATCCGGTGAGGGGAGGGGGGTACTCCGGAAGTGTCTAATGGATTCCATATATGTGACTAATCGCATCCGGTGTGAAAAGAGGAGGGGTGGTTCCTGGGGCTTGGAGAGTTCATGTGGGTAACGCAGCAGATGATGATTTTCCTTTGGCTCTTTTGAACCAAAACAGGTTGGAAAATCCCCTGAAATCAACAGCAATTGAGAATGAATTGCTTTCTTTTCTTCTGCGTTATTATGATGTGTAATTACTATAATGGATTGCATTATAGTCTCAAAACCTCAAAGCGCTGTTCAATTCCACTATTCATTCACTCTCACATTCACACACTGGTGGAGACAAGCTAGCCACAGCAGCCACAGCTGCCCTGGGGCAGACTGACTAGTCATAAGAGTCTTTTATGTTGCCCCCATGTAATTGTTTTATATTTATACTGGTAAAATGTGAAGGATTATTCATGCCATTGTACTGTCAGGGAAAAAATTAAAGGCATACCCTAAACTCTTGACCCTCTACAGAGAGACGTTGTTGCACTTTGCTACCATGTTAGGGTCCACATGTCAAAGGCAAAAGAGTCGCAAAATGATTACAAATATGGTTCCAAACCAACTTCCTTCCAAGCAAAGACTAGAAAAGCATATCTTCCCTTTGGCTTCACCTGCACAAGTGCCTAGGTAGGTCTCCCCTGCAGCATTAGTTTTCGCTGTCGGAAGCAGGTGCTGGGCTCTCGAAATCACAGACAAACTGTATCCCACATTCTTGATTTTTAGTTCACAAACTCTTCTTGTAATGACTAACTACTCCTGACATTTTGGAGATGTTAGCTCTTTATACAGTAAAGTTACAGTGGGATCTGTGAGTACAAGAAAATAATTATTAGAATATAATGTGTTAAATTTGCTTAGAAAAGAGGGTCCAGCAGTAAATCAGAGGAATAAGGAAAGGATTTGTCTGTGCGTTTTAGTTTGGCTTAGCTATAGGCCTGAGAGTGTGTGTAATTGTGTGCAGGGAAAGGAATTTATGGACACTGGGGGTCTGCCTGTCATAAAAGGAGACAGGAAGCTACAGGTGGGGGTTGCCGATGCTGATGCTTGTACCTTTAATAAAAGCTCATAATTATTATAACTTAGAAATAGGTTTGCAGGAGACTCTCCACTTTAAATGTAAATGTAAGACAACAAGAGGCCAATGGCAGAGTGGGGGTCTCAGTGTTTGTAATATGTTAACTATGTTTTGTATGTTGCCTACAGGAAGTTGTTGTAGCTTGGGTGAGGAGATTACTTTTATGACTGTCAGGAAGTCACATACACAGAGACGCACACACAGTGCTTTGACTGTTACGACGCACCCACACCTACAAGCACACTCACTCACGTGACTCACACACACACACACATACAGTCACTCACATGCACTCACATAGACATATGGGTACGCGCACACACAGGCACTCATGTGCTCGTGCATACACACACAAACACAGAGTTTGCAACACACCATGGAGGTTTTATGTTTGGGTCATTTCTATAACGCTAACTGTAACAAAGGAGTGGAAGATTTGCAGAGGGACACCGGCCTTGCACGTCTCCCCTTCTAGAAGATGCATGCTGAAATGAAGATGAATAAAGATGAATAAAGGTTTTTGTGAAAATGACCGTCTATGGATGCCCAAGGAATAAAAAGAACCGGGGTGAAACTGATTTCGCAACAGATCCAAATAACATCAGGCTGATCCTGCCACGATTTGTTTCCCCGTTTCAAATCACGGACAAACAGCATCCCACATTTGTTTATGTTTTTGAACCCATTTTGCACAGAGAGGCATTTTTTGAAAAAAATTTTTGATAGCAATGTTGAATATTATTACACATGAAAAAAAACAACGACATGTAATTACTTTGTGACACCTCTGCCTTTCTAAATGTAGGGACAGTAACGTGTGTGTATATGTATGCGCGTAAAAACTGAAGATAGTCAGATCAACAATATTTTGTCTTTATCTGCCATTCTGCAATTCAGCTCATGTAAACAATAAAGTGGCGCACAGCGTGATGTGAAAAAAGGCACATACCTTTGACGCTCCGTGACGAGACGACCTCTGTATTCCTCCTCCACACAAAAAAGAAGTTTAAAAAAAAATATCTCAGTTTTCGGTGATTCGAAAGGCTGTTTACATGTGGACGAAAGGCCCAAATGCATAGAAACAGCTGTGTTTGTAGGTAAACGAGTTAGTAGTATATTTCATTACTACCTATAATGTATTACAGTTTAATTGTTTTTGTTTGATTGTTTACCAAATATCAGTGGAGTTTTGAAAACAAAACATTTTTCTTGTAAAACAAAGGGGGGCCCAACCTCACTGTTACTGTAATGCAAAACACTTTATTAAAATGGATGAAACAGTAAAACACAAAGACAGCAGTATAATCAATCAGTGAACTTGATTCTAACTAAAGGTCATTGTATTGTAAAAGACAACAAAAACAACAACAACTGCAATCAGTGGTATTTTAAAAGAGTACAAAAAGATAAAAGTTGAATGTCTTGATCATTCTAAAAGTCGATTGTCCTGCAAACCCATATGGGGTACCACACCAGGTCCTGCTCTGCAATGGAAAACCCTTTTAAACCTCCCCAAGCTGGTCAACCATCGAGGTAAAGTGCTTGTAGCTGCTCAAAACTGTTTTTGAGACCTGTTGATGGGGGACATCATTTTTACACAGCAGAAAAGTTCTTTTTTTTTTTTTTTTAGATTTTTTATGTCCTTGGGTTGTCTGGCGGCAGATTCTGCAAATGGGGAGGTTTTGCACCCGTGACACCTTGGCTCCTACTTCTGATGGGGTGATCCTTACGCTTACGCTTATACTGCGTTTCCCTTGCCCAGACTGAAGGCCTGCCTGCGGTGTTTAGTATGGTAATGGTGGGTGTTATGGCCAGTGTGGAAGAGAGTGATGTAGCAGGGCCACTATTGCCAGGGATAGTCTCGCTGCAGGGATTTTTTTGCAGAATGGGGGGCCCAACAGTCTCAGAGGTTGATGTAGAAGCAGCCACTGAAGACACAGGTCTGGTGATGGTAGAGGTTGTGGGGGGGGGGGGGGGGGGGGGGGGGGGTCTTTCCAAGTGGTAGTGGCTAGGGCTGGGTATTGTCACTGATTTCTAGAATCGATTCAATTCCAATTCACTAGGTCCCAAATCGATTTGATCCACGATTCTATTCAATTCGATTTGATTTGAATCTGGGAAATTTTGACAGTCAAAAATATTATAATTCAGATCAGTACATTTACATATTTTTGTATCTATAAAAAGGAAGCTGACACTTGCAAGACTTCATCAAAGGTGTAAGTGTCAAAGCAGATGATTTCGTGTCAAAGTAGCTGAAGATAAAACACAGAAAAATATGACGGTGATTTTTCCTGGCCTGGGATTTTGTAAAAATATTCCGCAGTAGATCAAAAATTAAAGAAAACCATTAATCAACATATGAACATTACCTCTGACATTACAGCGGTTTTATTAGAGACACAGCATTTTGCATAATTTTAAAAAGTTTAAATTTGTTCAGTATTGAACAGCAGAAATAAGGTTCTCTTTTCGTTGGAAGTATGTAAAAGGACCCAAAAAAAACAAAAACAAACAAAAAAAAACCCAGCAGCCCACAGCACTGTAAACAACAGTAGACGTGTGCGTAAAAAGCAAGCAAATAATGCAGAAAACAGATTTTTAGACAAGAAACTGTTCTTGAAGTACACAAGAAGAGAGAGAGAGACAGTGTGAGAGAGACAGATGTGCATGAAGTGTGGTGGAAGCAAAACAGTAAAAGAGTGAATCCATGACGATGTTTATGTGAAGCGCAGTTTGGATCTTCTTTTGCTGCTGGTTCGGTCAATATTGTTTGGAGAGAGATCAAACTAACAGCTTTAGAATCAGCGCATAAAGGGCGTGAAAAAGGGCGTGAACACAAAGCGCGAACCCGCCGACAGATCAGAATCAGCGAGCTGTCGGCTTTCAGCCCTGACCGTGTCCGTGCTGTCAGGTGAGAAAGGCGACATGTCACTGATTCTGATCCGCGCTGTGTGTTTACGTCTTTGCGCAGAATCGGTGCACCTGCTCTCATTTACTGTTTTAGCTCTTTGGTGGTTTTTGAAATTTTGAGGTTTCACCTGAGATTCTGGCATTTTGGGCAAAATAAATTGATATTAAAAAAATCGATTCAGGATTTTAAGGAATCGATTTCACGTTATCCAAGCCGGAATCGATTTTAGTCGATAAATCGATTATAAAAACCCACGGCTAGTAGTGGCACAGGTGGAAGAGGTGGCTGGGGCTGGGAGACTGGCATCAACAAGTCTCGCCTTCCCTTCAAAACCTTGGTCCGTGCAGTGCTGGGCGTGGGCTCATATTTGTGATCTTCAGTTTGTCCCAAATTGTATTAATATTATAACAACCTTTTGAAATGAGGACTTTTCTACCAGGTGTTTTGAAGAGACTCACTTCAGTTCAAGCGGACTTAAATGCAGAGTACTTTGCATGAGGCTCTGTACGGATGGCTGCATCAAACCGGTGGATCCAGTGAAAGATGTCCAGACGCACAAGCATTTCCACAAGCATTTCATTTCCGAACCATGACCTTCCCCAGACAGCTTTTTCACCACCTAAAAGAAAAAATAAAAAGGGAAATGTTTGCATTATGTAATAGTATTTTAAATAATAAAAACCCCATTACAATACATTACATGAACATCTTTTGTATCCCCTCTGTCACAACAATACAGAGATATACCTTTCTGTCCATAAAAATTGTTCAAAGGCTAATCACACACAAAACAAATACGTGGTCAATATCTGTTGAAGACAACAGACCAGTGTCTTTCAAGACTAAGCAAGGTCTGCTTGCTTGTTTCATGACTTTGTTTCATTTTACTCACTTGCTAGTCAAGATTGCCGGGAACATGGCTTGGTGTTCCTGAGTTGTGATAAAATTGCCGAGTCCCAGGCAAGCCACCGACCAACTTTTCCTCCTCCGCCACTTCTGCCTGCCTTTGTACATGTCCACAGCACGGGACCTCAGTAAGCATCGTGTACCAGTTGGACACGTCACAGATGTGACGTACCTGAAGTCTATAATGAAGAGAGGAAAATGACCAAAATAGGCATATGAATCAAGGATGGCAGTTTTACCGTTTACATTTGAAGACTTGAGTAAAATATTTATGTGAAATTACCCTGGCGATAGCCAGACTTGTATATGTGCACATTTTGTCCTTTACCCACACATTCATCAGCTCGAGGACACTTCAGAGAGGACTTCCATACCCAAAAGGACCCCACAAAAAGACGTGGCTGCGAAAAAAAGAGCCCTGGCATAGCCAGGAGGTTCTGGTGGGCAAAACCACATGCTATCTGATTTAATCACCCGTCACCTCTTTAACACACCAGTGACATCCTTGTATGTCTGAACAGGAGTAAACAGCCCTCTTTCAGTGTCCTCTTTAAGCCAGGAAATGTCAGCAGATGGGATACCATTAGGATTTTCCCAGAGACACACCGATCCCTCTAGCTCCACCTGAAACACACACATATGACATAGAATACTACAACAACGCGCACGTGCGCACGCACGCACACACACACTAACTGAAATAGTCTGATTTCAAATAAATATCACTTACAGGTGAATGACTCACAACGGTAATTGTGTTGTATGATCATGACTGGGATGCAGATGACTTAGTGAGTCCAACAGTGTCAAGTTTTATGGACTGTGTGGCAGCCTCTGTGGACTCACAGTGTTTGGGCTGCACAGTAGATTTGTTTTGTGACTGTACAGTGTTCTCAAACTCCTTGGACAGGTGAGCTGTGTCTGTGTTCCAGACGTCTGGGAGGAGGAAGCACCTCTGCTTGTCAGCTGTTGCTTTAGAGGTTGACTTGCAGATGTGGAGTGTTGGGACTTCAGTAAATCTATAAATGATATGAACAATTAGTTTTGTAATTATAATGACTTTGTACAAACAGTAGCCTACAATGTATATTAACTCTGAATCTCACATACCTTCCACAGACTGGGATGCAGCTATCAGTTCAGCATCATCACCTGGCCACAATGAAGGATCACACCTGGGGGTACTCGTCAGCCGTTGCTAAACAATACAGTTCATTGTGAGTACCGCGATCGATGGAAAAAATGCACACTTTGCCAAGATTAATCACATATCACTACCTTTAACTAAGTAATTTACTGCCCTGTTCTGCTGCACAGCACTTACTTGTTCCTGTCAGGTAGTGATCAGCTGATCACGGGGTCGGGTTTGAAAGGGAGACACCACCCACCTGTTCGCCGCTCAGACAGCGTTCTCTTCATGTCAGGAGCTCCTGTCACGATCGAGGGAAACGCACGAATTAAACACAGTAATTCGGCGTGCCCGTGTGGCGTGCTGGCTAGACCCAAACGCGGCGAAGGCTAGCGATGGGTTGGAACAGGCAAGCAGTTACTCTAGTAACGATCAGTGCACGAAGCCTGGCTTCGGAACAGCCGTTACAGACGGAGAGCGAGCGGAGCCGGGCTGAGAAAAAGGATCGAAGGGAAAAACGGTCGCTGAAGCAGGCGGAGACTGACGTCGGGAAGGATTCTCGAAGGATTTCCACAAGTTTATTACTGACTCTGTTCTCCCTAATCTTCAACTATACTATAAGGATGTTATCTTTGGCTGTTATAATTTTAAAGACAAGGACAATGATGCTTTCTTCTTTATAAATTTGGTTTTATTTTTGGCAAAAGCAAAAGCATAGTCCTCGGCAGAAAGCCTGAACTTCTTGTATTAAAAATGGAACTTGCACAATATATAAGGACAATCTCCTCATCAAAAAACGCCAAGGCCCTCGTGACTGTTAACATCTGTAACCGTTTGAAACTACTAACTTGAATTTGGCTCTTGCTAACTTTTGTTTATTTATGTTCCCCTTAATTTATTTTATTTTTTGTTCTCACTTTTGTCTCACTGTCCCTGTCACTCTTTGTTCCAAATTGTACACAATGTCATCTTTTATGTGATTCCTGTTTAACTTGACTGTATGTCTAAAATGTGATAAATAAAGTGAAAAAACAAACAAACAAACAAAACTGTGTGCCTTCCGAATGACCTCCTTCTGCTCATCACTGAACTTCTCAGGTCTGTCCTTTTGGCTGCTGTACTGACAATATAATTCCCACATCTCTTAAAAGGTGTGATCTTCAAACCCTTTCTGACCATAGATGCATCTGTCAAAAGTAGCGGACTCTTCCATTGCCGGCTTCTTCGCTGTTCCGCTGCGGGGTGACGCAACTTCGGATTCGCCGCTCCTATTGGCACGAATCTACAGTGTTTACGCTCACCGGGCCAATAAAAAGACGTAAAGGTCTGCAGACTGCGCTACCGTAAACTCGAGTAAAGAGAAAGAGAAAGAAACACTCGTCTGTCTGGACAATCGGAAGAACAAGTTAACTGATTACTGGTATCACACTAAGAGACTTTCAGCTTTCTTTAAAAATACATCAGATTTTAAGTTCAGGGATTTTTTAATTGTTGAAGAATACCACCATATTTTGGACATTTATTACACTTTAAACGAAGGAGCAATGTCTGCTGTAACGTCTGCATTTATCTGCTGGACTTTACTGTCTGTCTGCCTCTCGTTTGTCTCTGCAGGTGAGATTAAATGTCAGATTTATAAATTATTAACACTCTTCAAGGATTCTGTTCATTGTTTTAAAGGTGTGTTTAACTGGGCTGTATGACCTGCCACATCTGCCGAGAGTTAAAGCTTAAGGACTGATCTGACGTCTGTTTCTTTTCCACAATTCTGTTAAACCAGAAATGTGGGAGGAGGAGAGCTGCGTCATTTAGCTTGTGAGCACTTTGTTTACCTGAGCTTGTCCTCTCTTCCTGCTACACCTGCTTCATTTTCTCATACCTACAGGTCAAAGGTCACCCCAGAGCACATCTGATATCCAATGTTCCCTCTAATTTTTCATGTGTCTGAGCGAACACACAAACTCCCTGAGCGATCCCTTGGACCACTGTGAGCAACAGCAGATGTGTGCACTGTGGTCACGCCAGCATCTAATCCATCCAAGTTACATGGTTTATTAAAGTAATCAAATTACAGCATTTACATCTATGTTAGACTACTTTTAATTAACTGCTTTAGCCCACTTACAATGACTTGTGTAGTACGTTAACACTATTGGAAGTTACTTTCTTTTATTTTATATATGTATGTATATGTATGTATATATATGTATATATATGTATATATATGTATATATATGTGTATATATATGTGTATATATATATATGTGTGTGTGTGTGTGTGTATATATATATATATATATATATATATATATATATATAAATGCAGATCAAATCAAATCACTTTTATTGTCACTTCACATGTGCAGGTACACTGGTACAGCACATGTGAGTGAAAATCTTGTGTTCGAGCTGCACAAGCAACAGAGTTGGACAAAAATACAATAATGTAAAACAAGAAAAATATAAGAATGGCTAAATCTGAGACTAATAAATATATGTACAATATATAATAGTATATGCATTACTGGATGTGTATACTAGATATGTTTTTCTATGTGTGTGTGTGTGTGTGTGTGTGTGTGTGTGTGTGTGTGTATACATATTTTACAAATTAAATAGAGTAAACAATAAAATAAAATATATAAAATATACAGAAGACAAAGCATAACAGTGTATTTATAGACTAAATAATAAGTAATTATGAAACAGTGGTGCTGTAAGTACAGTAGCCCTTCATTAAGTGAGTTCACACAATATTCCTTCACTAGACAGTCAGTCATTGACTGAATGTGCCCCTTGTGTTTGTCTGAAGCAATGTACAGTAAAAAGCTCCCTGATCTCCCAGTAGCTCAGGTTGTTCGTTGATCTCTTGAACCCCTCTGTTGTTTCCTCTTTCAGTAGAAGAAGTTATATTAGGTCAGACTGGAATGACCATCGCTCTGCCATGTCAAGTTCCAAGCAACAACAACCCCATTGTAGCTGTGGAGTGGAGCAGACGTGACCTGGAGCCAGAATATGTCCTTTTTTACCGGGACAATAAGCTTGTTCCAGATTACCAGCATCCGTCTTTTAAGAACCGGGTGGATCTGCAGGACAGACAGATGAAGGGTGGAGACGTGTCTTTGATTCTGATGGATCTTACTACTGATGACGCGGGAGCATACGAGTGTTACGTGGTCCAGAAAGGAGCGAACCACAGCAAAACAACGAGTCTGGATGGTTACTACATCAGAGCCACCTACCTGACTGTTTCTCTTCAAAGTGAGTTGGTAGAGTTCAGTTTGTTTGTTGTCTGATGTTTCTGAGGTGAACAAAGCTTGGATCCTTGTACTTGTACCTTATACTTTAAAACTGGCTACAGCCTGTAAAAGAGAGGTGCATTTGTAGACATCTGTTGTTGAGAAGAGATGTCTAGGTTGCCATAGCATCCCCTGTTCTTTTCTGTGATTGGCTGCTGCTGTAGTGATGAGTTAGTTCTTTAACCTCTGTGCTCTATTTTGTTTCTTCTTTCAGACCACAATAACAGCATAATTATTGGGGGAGACAAGTCCACGGCCACTCTAGAATGTCAAGCTCCAAACAGCAATGACCCCATCATAGCTGCATTTTGGATAAGACCTGACCTGGAGCCAGAATATGTCCTTTTTTACCAGGATGGAGAGATTGATACAGATGATCAGCATCCATTTTTTAAGAACAGGGTGGATCTGAAGGACAGACAGATAAAGGATGGAGACGTGTCTTTGATTTTGAAGGATGTGACAGCTGATGACTCAGGACTCTATGTGTGTTATGTTGACCAGCAAAAAACGAAACGAGCCAGTCTGTACATTCACCCCATCAGAATCACCTACCTAACTGTTGTTCCTCCAGGTAAGTTTGAGTTTTACATGAAGGAGGGGTTCACATGAATAGGATGAGGGACCTATATAATCTTCTGTACCCCACATTTACACTGACCATGAAAAAATAGCATGCCATGCCATGATTGGTGACTCAGTGCTTTCTTCTGGTCCAGCTTTGTCGAGCTGCTGGTAGAATTTCAGGATGCCAGCCACTTCCTCTATCTGTCAGTACTACATGCTGTGCAGGGGCTTGTCCTTCCATGATGGTTCATGGCTCCCCGTCCTTTCTTCTTTGGCTCTCTGGTACCCCCAGTATTGGGGAGTAACGCAATACATGTACCGGTGTTACGAATTTAAATACAAAATATGAGTAACTGTATTCCGTTACAGTTACAGTTTAAAAAAGTGATATTGAGAATACAGTTACTTTGTTGAAATAAATGGATTACACTGTGGTCTTTTCCTGTTTCATATGTTAGGCTGTGCCCTCTGTTTCTGGTAATTCCACGCCAGTGGAAACCCAAACAAAACATGCATTACAAGGCTTTAATGCCGGTGTCTCATTCTCGCGCCCCATGTCACCTCTACTTGCAGCCCACATAATGACATGAAGAAATGTTTTAAAAAATGTTTATTCCAAAAATGATTTAATGTGACGGCAAAAGGGTGATTGTTGCAGGCATAGCCCTAACGAATGTAGCCTCATGGGCAGTGTAGTCCGTTCTGCAGTGAGAATAGTTTGCCATACCCGTTGGGTGTCTATGAGCGAGGGAATGAGAAAAAGTAGAGTGGAAAAGTACGAGTTGCCTGACGAGCCCGCTTGTAAGTACGCTATTAAGACTCGATTATACACATTTTTCGTGTTTTCCCCCGAAATAATAAGTTCCAATGGAGTAGCCTTCCAACGCCTCTCTCTGTCTCTCGGTAGCAAAGTTGACCCAAACAACAAAGTAAAGCTAGTTTTCGGCTATGAGCCCGACACGGGATCCGACGTATTAGCCAGAGGTCCCTTTGCTAATACTTTATATATATATATAATTGTTATTATTATTATTATTAGTCACAGAAAAAAAAATAATTTTTTTTTTTTCTGTGACTGGCTGCTGTAGTTAGTTCTTTGATTTCTCTACTCTGTGTGTTGTTTTCCTCCTTCAGACCAGAAAAACATCATAGTTGATTCTGGGCAGAACGTAATTCTACCATGTCGAGTTCCACTCACAAGTTTTAAGCCTATCATTACTGTAGTGTGGAAAAGAGCTGACCTGGGAGAAGAATGTGTCCTTTCTTACCCGAATCAGCGATTTCATCCAGAAAATCAGCATCCATCTTTTAAGAACAGGGTGGATCTGCAAGACAGACAGATGAAGAATGGAGACGTGTCTTTGATTCTGAAGGATGTGACTACTGATGACGCGGGAGCATACGAGTGTCATGTGGTCCAGAGGGAATTGTTGGGTTGGGAGATAGCCAGTCCGAAAGGTCATCGCATCAGCACCATCTATCTGAGTGTTATTCCGTCGAGTGAGTTGGTTCAGGTTATACACACTCACATACACATATATATAAATATATATGATTGGCTGCTCTAGTGATCACTTCTCTTCTTTAACCATTCTGTGTTTTTCTCTTTCAGACAAAAAAATCATCATAGCTGTGATGGGACAGACGGTCACTCTGCCATGTCCAGCTCTAATCAGCAACAACCCCATAATAGCTGCAGAGTGGAGCAGAGTTGACTTGGAGCCAAAATATGTCCTTTATTATCAGGACTACAAGCTTTTTCCAGATTACCACCAGCATCCATCTTTTAAGAACCGGGTGCATCTGAAGGACAGAAAGATGAAGGATAAAGACGTGTCTTTGATTCTGAAGAATGTGACAATTAATGACACTGGAACATACGAGTGTTATGTGGCCCAGAGAGGAGTGAACCGCAGGAAGAGAGCCAGTCTGGATAGTTACCCCATCAGCACCACCTACCTGAGTGTTGTTCCTCAAAGTGAGTTGGTAGAGTTCAGTTAGTACTATTGTCAGTATAGATCAGGGGTAGGCAACCTTTCTGATTATGAGTGCCATCTAAAATTTCCTCAGAAGTCAATGTGCCATATGATTGCATTAGCAATAAATTTAATAACGCTTTATATGCATTATATATAAAGAATTATATATATATATTACACACTATATGGAACCACTCTATAAGATTATATTTGTTCGCAAATGTTGGCAGCTATCAGCGAATAGTTATCAGCTATTTTGAAACAAAACACAAGAATTTTTATCCATAACAGCAAATGAACTGTACAACAGAGAATGCAAATGCTTTTTATGGTCTCCTGACAACAATGATAAGAAAAATAAACTGGGCCAATATGACATGTTTGTTAATACAGAGATACACATGATAATGTGATCTCTGGTCTCCCGCACAGAGACACAGGTCTCCGAGTGTCCAGCATTCAGACGGCTACCTCAGGACACTTTTTGTGTCAGAGAAAATCTGCTCACACAGACATGTAGAGCCAAATACTGTCAACAAGGCCTCTGTAATGTTCTGAATACAGTTAAACTTGTCAGGTAATGATGTCCAGCAGGTGAAAATGCAGCTCCATGAACACCACCCAGCTGTATAGAAACTCATGCTAGCTAGTACCCAGTACGAAAAAGTCAGCATAATGAAAATCAACTCCACCTAAACTTGGTTTATATCTGACCCAGATAGACTGCAGGTCATAACTTCTTACCTGAAGTTCAGTTCACCTGACACTCAGACCGGCGGCCGCCTCGCGTCTCTCTTCCTCCTGCCTCCCCTTCCCTCATCCACCTCTGGGAAGCTCTGCCATAGCCACCACCAAACAACTGAGTTATTTTTGCACCTGCCAACATCTGGCCAATCCACCATCTTTCAATTTTTATACCATTACAAAAAAAAATTAAAAATCATCGGCCCACCAAGAAAATACCCAGTGTGCCCGATGGCTACTCCAGATATGGTCGTGCCATCAGTTAAGCCTTCGCATGCCCCAGGTTGCCGACCCCTGGAATACATATAGCTGCTTCTTGGTTTTTGATGTCTGATGTTTCTGAGAAGAATAAAAGTCTGAAGCTTGGATCTTTGTAGTCGTACTTTATACTTTAAAACTGGCTACAGCCTGCAGAAAAGAGGTGATTCACTTCTGTTATTCCTAAATGTTTATAGTAACTTAGACAAAGTAGGTAAAGGGCTGCACGTTGAAGAACTAGTTGAAACATGAGACATATAGCATTGGGTCTTTTTCTTGGTTTGTATTTTTTTTGTCTGTGATTGGCTGTTGTAGTTATCAGTTAGTTCTTTAACCTCTCTGCTATTTGTTTTTTTTTTCTCTTTCAGGCCAAAAAATCATCACAGCTGAGTCTGGACAGAACGTCACTCTGACATGTCGAGCTCCAAACGCTGTCCTCATACCAGGTGTAGAGTGGAGCAGACGTGACTTGAAGGCACAATATGTCTTTTGGTACTGGGAAAAAGAGTTTGTTCGAGATTATCAGCATCCATCTTTTAAGAACCGGGTGGATCTGCAGGACAGACAGATGAAGGATGGAGTCATGTCTTTGATTCTGAAGGATGTGACGACTGCTGATAGGGGAACATACGAGTGTTGCATCATCCAGGAAGTGAGAGACGGTAGAAAGTTATACATTTTAAAGACTGATCCCATCAGCATCATCCACCTAAAAGTTATTCCAAAAGGTAAGTATGTTGGACTGAGAGCTGTTATTGTGCTTTTATTGGTTTCTTTTGCAAGTATAATCTACTACATAAAAATGACACAATAGACAGAAGGAGAAAAAAACAGCACAACACAAATACAGCCAAGCACCAAGGTAGAACTTTCTCTTCATCCCACTCATCCCACCTTTCGTGGCAAAAAGCCAGATGCTCTGAGGACAGACGTGAGTTCACAGTGATGTGAATCCAGCAGGAGGTAGTCAGCTGCAAATGTCTCACACAGCCCGTGTTTGTTTTTTAACATCTTTGGGTTTTTTCTGGTTTTGATTGGAAATGTGTGGGGGTGGGCATATTTAGTCTGGAAACTGTTAAAAATCAAGCAATATAAGCATATATTAAAAAGTTTTGATTACGATCATCATTATTTTCCTTTGGGGGAAGACTGAAACCTCTGTGGAGGACCTAAAAAAAATAATGCAGGGAAAGTATGGGTCTTTGTGAAGGCTTTTCCATGTCATTTCCTCATCAGATTTATTGTTTATTTCCCATGAAGGTTTAGTTGTTCAGTGCCAGAACAGAATTATTTAAATGAAAGGAGGGAGCAGGGAACCCTTAAGAGGTCCTCAAGCCATTTTTCAGCCACTGTTTTTTTATTTTATTTTATTTTTTTTATTTCAAATCATTTTCACTGTGTTGAATAGAATATAGCCAAACATGCCAAACATTTTTATTTATCTTATTTTAAAATTGTGGTCAAAGTTCATTAGATTAGCTTAAAATGGCTAAGCTACAAACATGCATCCACCTTTAGGCCTGGGGGCAAAAAACGCCCCATTGAAAACCATTATAAACGCTATTTTTCATCCCAAATTTATTATAACATAAATTAATGCAGTTCTGGAGATAAGTATTTTTCTGGGGATTCGGGGGCTTAAATTTCTTTTTTATTTGGCCAGCAGGTGGCCAATTTTTTTTTTCAAATTTAAAGCAATGGTCCAAAATTCATTATTTTCCCCACTTTGTTGTTGACTACAATGATTTTTATGTGTGACTATCAATGCTGCATAATGGCATGTGCGTTTTTAAAAAGTAATAAAGGTTTGTTTGCCTAAAAAAAAGATCTGTGTGACAAAAACTTTTTTTTTGTCTAATTTCAAAAATCTTAGAATGCCACACTGCAATACAAACAAATAACTATTAAAGGAACCAAAACCAAATTAGACTTCAAACCAGGGTTTTAATAGTTTTGCAATTTTCATTAGTTTTTATTTTTATTTAGTTTCGACTTCAGATTTTCAATTTTATATCAGTTTTAATTAGTTTTTACCAATTGTTTGCTAGTTTAGTTTATTTTTTATTTTTTTGAAAATCCTTAGTTTCAGTTTAGTTTTGATTAGTTTCAGTTATAGTTTTAGTTTTGTTTGCAATAATTAAGTGTAACAAAATCCCAGTTTCATCATATCAGTCCTGCTCTTCTGCTCATCCTTGGGTATGTTGCTATTCCAGCTACCATACCCAAATAAATAAATAAATAAATAAATAAATAAATAAATAAAGGCAGATGAACAACCATTGATACCAGGCAACTATAAAATGTATATCTTGGCCCCAATAAGACTATTAACTCTTGCAGCACCGGGTGTTCGTAATTTTGGTTCAAGTGAATTGATAAACTTTTTGAAGGCAATTGACTCACACAGTTGTGTAGATATCCCCGTCCTGTTGTCTCGGGATGCATCACGCTGCCTTGCCCGGGGTTAGCTTCTGTTTCTGGGGATGAGGGTTGAGTGTGCTCCCTTCTCAAGGTAAGCTAGGTTAGCCTTCTTGTGTGAACTTTTCAAGTGCGCTTTAAGGTTTGTGGGATTTTCTTCCCTTTAGAAATGTCCCTCATAATTTGTTTCTTTCCACTACAAGACACTTGCTTTATCCAAAGCACAGTCATATTCAAAGTAATCCCAAATTGGACTCTGGCGCTTTCTCCCGACTTTTCCTGACATGATTCTGCGCGTGGACGGAGCAGCAACACAGACGACTCGACTAACGTACTGCCACCTGCTGGCATAATGAGACACAGCAAGAAAAAAATCTGGAAACTAAACTTCATTTTCACCCTTGACTATTGTATGACACGCACACATCTACGAAAACTAAACACATTTTTGCTATAAATGCAGTTAATTTTAGTTAGTTTTGTGAACACTCATTATAGTTTTAGTTAGTTTTCCTTTTTTTGTTTTTATTATATTTCCGTTAACGAAAATGTTTTTTCACTTCTAGTTTTCATTATTTCGTTAGTTTTCGTTAACGATAATAACCTTGCTTCAAACTCAGATTGTTGAGGCAGATTTTTACGAGAATACTGAGAATAAGCCGTAGCATGGAAGTATGTCATTTTGACGACATTTCCTGCCAATAAACGCACAGAGTGATGGGCTTTCCGTCTCTTTTTAGAGAATAATAATAATAATAATGGATTGGATTTATATAGCGCTTTTCAAAGCACCCAAAGCGCTTTACAATTCCACTATTCATTCACTCTCACATTCATACACTGGTGGAGGCAAGCTACAGTTAGCCACAGCTGCCCTGGGGCAGACTGACAGAAGCGAGGCTGCCATATGGTGCCATCGGCCCCTCTGGCCAACACCAGTAGGCAGTAGGTGAAGTGTCTTGCCCAAAGACACAACGACCAGGACAGAGAGCCCGGGGATCAAACGGCAACCTTCTGGTTACAGATGCGCTTCCCAGCCCCCAGAACCGGCTATTTCGGCTCGGCTCACTAAAAGGAGCCAGCTCTTCAGGTTCTTTTGTTGCTTTAATTAATTTATTATTAACAATATAAAAGTATGCACAAAAGGAATTACTAATGTTAAAAAAGTGGTGTTATTTATATATGTTTACGTATAAATAAATATGGTGGCCCCTAGAGACAAAGCACATACAAAATCCAAAAAGTATGTACAACAAGGGTCTCAAACTCAAATGAGCCGCGGGCCACTTCTGGCACCATCCTCTCATTGGGCCACATTAGTGTCCAAGTAGTACAAAAAAACGAACACCCACTGATATTTCCTAAAATGTAGTGTTTTGTTAGTTCTATTTAATTCCAAATATTGTGTAACAAGTCAAAATTGGAAACATGAATGCAATTTTTTTCTCACTCTTAACTATCTGAAGCCTTTCAGTTTAATTTGTCATACGCAAGTTAGCGCAGGGTCAACATTGCAATGAAATGTATTTGACGAGCAGAAGACAGTCACTCAGCAGTGTAGTACAGTAGTTTCATTGAACTACCAAATAAACAGCTCTTTCTTGCCAGACACGTGGAAGCACTTTTGTTACATTTATGTTTGTATTTAACAACAAACAATTGCAGGTATAAGCGTGCACATTAGTTTTCGACTGAAAGTGAAAATTGTTTTCTTTCCAAATAAATCTCTCACTGAACTAACACAGCCCTCAACATGTTTGCTCTCTCTTGTTACCTCGGCCAGGCCCGCAGCCCCGAACCGTGGTAAGGAGACCTCGGGCTAATACTTTGGGTTCCGTGTCGGGAACGAGTTTTACTGCCTGGGTCAACTTTGCTAGCGAGAGCCAGAGAGAGGCGTTGAAAGGCTGCTCCAGCAGAACTTTATTGTTTCGTAGGAAAACACACACAGTGTACAGTCGATTCTTAATAGCTTACTTACAACTGGGCTCGTTAGTCACTCTTTTTGGCTGCGGTGGTTATTTTTATATTTACATGCTTCCATCTCCTGTTTCTGCTTGGTAGCACCTCGAACTTTTCGACTTTACTTTTTCTCCCTCCCTCACGCTCACACATACACAGCGGGAGGGGCGGACCCACACGTTATCCCTGCAGCAAGTACTACACTGCACATGAGGCTACAGTCATAAAGGGCCATGCCTGTAACACTCTGCCATCGTATTAGATAATTTTTCATATAATAATTAAAAAATATATTTCTTCACATCAATATGCAAGTAGAGGTGCAGTGGGCCGCAAATGACCAGCGGGCCGCGAGTTTGAGACCCCTGACATACAAACTCCAAAGCACATAAAAACTCAAAAACACATTTCTAGCGTTAACTGAACTTCCAAAACAGAGATCACCAAGATCACTTAAATTACACAATTGAAAGCCCATGAGTATTGTTTGTGTATTCATACACAAGCACTCATATATATTCAAGTAATTTAAAAAAAGTTCATTTACCTGTTACTACCACACACCAAATCCAGTCGTTGGTACTTCCTGGCTTGTGTAGCCACTAGGTAACAAAAGCTCAACACTGCCCTGTTGTGTTTTGTACCCAACTAGCTGTAAAAATGAACAAGGAAACCCTAATGGACATAATACACCCCTTTCATTAAATTATGTTCTGAATCTTGCCAGAGCTCTAGTTACAGAGCCACATGGGGTTTTGTTGCTGGGAATGAAAGTGTAGCACATCTCTCCAGATATTACACACACACCCTTTTTACCCACTAGGTGTCAGTTCTCTATGCTTCTTTCTCTCTTTGGCCTTCTATCTCCCTTTGACGGGTGGACCATATATGGGATGACTGCTGTGTTTGGGCAATTGTCATAACATAAAAGTCACAGACTATCACCAAAGCTAATTCTCAGATCTCCCATTACTTTCAGCTTTCCCGATCCCCATTCTGGTTGTTTCCTGCCTCCACCTTTGTGCTCAGACTAGAACCTCTGTCTGAGGGGCTTTTGATCTTCTTTACAGTTAAACAAATAATGGGCGATTCTCTGCGCTCTTCTCCTCTTCTTTCTTCAACGTCAGGGGTTAGACTACCCTTCAGTTCTTGCATTGATCAAGGGATTTATTCTGCCCTTATGTTAATAGATCTATGTTTTTTGGGGGGTCTCAGCTGAGTCCCCCTTTCTTAGCCAGACCCTCCTTGGTCTGGTGCTTCTGGATTTCCGCTAACCCCTTTGCAATTATTTCTGTGGTTCTCTGATCCATCCTCTCGTGACTAGCAGGAGCCCAAACGGCATGACCATTGACCCCAATTGCTGCCTTGGCAGTCTCTCTGTCTGTCTCTGCTGCGAAGGATCCTCATATCTCAGTCACCTCGTCTGGTGTCTGCGCCTTTCTCTGTACGAGACAGAAAACCAAACACCTCTCTGCCTAGACTTGATAATCTAATGTTATTATCCATTGTTCCTCTAGTGATTCAAAGTTGGTTTAGAATATCATGTTTGGAACTCACTGACCTAGAGAATTAGTCAAATTATAATCATAATAAGGTGTGTAAGTGTGTTTGCAGTTAGCCCTCTGCACTCAAAGTCATTTCCTACAATATATCAGTCCGGACAGTCACGCCAAACGAAGCTTATGACCTTCAGAAGACTGAGTGTCTTTTATTTTCTGAAAGTTTCAGTCAACCACTCACCCAGAGGATCTTCAATCCCAGATAATTCCTTCTCTTCATTAAATAATGCCCGTCATTCTTCCATGCCCTGGTAACTGGCCCATCCTGAGCTGAAATGTAGATACATCAAGCCAAACCACACCTTGGTCACACCAACCCTTTTTCACCCTGAGGATGTCGAACACCATCCTAGTCTGGACTGTCAAAGGTGACTTTAACGCCGACTGTTCTTACCGTCCTGTTTGTTGCATTCCCTGGTCAGATTAGCCAATCTTTGCACACTGGAATAAACATAATCAACATGGTCAAAATTATATTGAGTGTTACTTCAAAATATTATAGATTCAAAACCTCCATCCCTATGGGGTTTGCTAAATTATGTTTATCTAGAACACCATTCTGTTTCTATTGTTTCTAAATTTTGGAGAATTTTATGCTAGGTATCACAGTTTAAGAATTTGACCATTCATAGGTTATCACCCCCATCGGGGCTTACCTTTCCCATATTCGTGATATTCTTCCCACGAACATTTGCAATTACCCTCTTTTGGCGACGGAAAAGTGGTGGTGTGGCCAAGTGGGTGCTATAGGAAACAAAAGCTCAGGACAGACAATTTAACAGTCATGTACCTCATGCAAAATTTGCATATATTTTGACTCATATTGGTCCACTGAGTGTAATGACACATTTTAATTTGAATTTAACAATGTTCAACACAATGACCCAATGGGATTTCGTTATTTTGCTTTTGTTCTTTTTGCAGTACCACATCCTAGCATATGCCCTCTGTCAGTGCGCCCCAGGGTGGCTGTGGCTACAATGTAGTTTGCCATCACCAGTGTGTGAATGTGTGTGTGAATGGGTGGATGACTGAATGTGTAAAGAGCTTTGGGGTCCTTAGGGATCAAGTAAAGCACTATACAAATACAGGGAGTGCAGAATTATTAGGCAAATGAGTATTTTGTCCACATCATCCTCTTCATGCATGTTGTCCTACTCCAAGCTGTATAGGCTCGAAAGCCTACTACCAATTAAGCATATTAGGTGATGTGCAACTCTGTAATGAGAAGGGGTGTGGTCTAATGACATCAACACCCTATATCAGGTGTGCATAATTATTAGGCAACGTCCTTTCCTTTGGCAAAATGGGTCAAAAGAAGGACTTGACAGGCTCAGAAAAGTCAAAAATAGTGAGATATCTTGCAGAGGGATGCAGCAGTCTCAAAATTGCAAAGCTTCTGAAGCGTGATCATCAAACAATCAAGGGTTTCATTCAAAATAGTCAACAGGGTCGCAAGAAGCGTGTGGAAAAACCAAGGCGCAAAATAACTGCCCATGAACTGAGAAAAGTCAAGCGTGCAGCTGCCAAGATGCCACTTGCCACCAGTTTGGCCATATTTCAGAGCTGCAACATCACTGGAGTGCCCAAAAGCACAAGGTGTGCAATACTCAGAGACATGGCCAAGGTAAGAAAGGCTGAAAGACGACCACCACTGAACAAGACACACAAGCTGAAATGTCAAGACTGGGCCAAGAAATATCTCAAGACTGATTTTTCTAAGGTTTTATGGACTGATGAAATGAGAGTGAGTCTTGATGGGCCAGATGGATGGGCCCGTGGCTGGATTGGTAAAGGGCAGAGAGCTCCAGTCCGACTCAGACGCCAGCAAGGTGGAGGTGGAGTACTGGTTTGGGCTGGTATCATCAAAGATGAGCTTGTGGGGCCTTTTCGGGTTGAGGATGGAGTCAAGCTCAACTCCCAGTCCTACTGCCAGTTTCTGGAAGACACCTTCTTCAAGCAGTGGTACAGGAAGAAGTCTGCCTCCTTCAAGAAAAACATGATTTTCATGCAGGACAATGCTCCATCACACGCGTCCAAGTACTCCACAGCGTGGCTGGCAAGAAAGGGTATAAAAGAAGAAAAACTAATGACATGGCCTCCTTGTTCACCTGATCTGAACCCCATTGAGAACCTGTGGTCCATCATCAAATGTGAGATTTACAAGGAGGGAAAACAGTACACCTCTCTGAACAGTGTCTGGGAGGCTGTGGTTGCTGCTGCACGCAATGTTGATGGTGAACAGATCAGAACACTGACAGAATCCATGGATGGCAGGCTTTTGAGTGTCCTTGCAAAGAAAGGTGGCTATATTGGTCGCTGATTTGTTTTTGTTTGGTTTTTGAATGTCAGAAATGTATATTTGTGAATGTGGAGATGTTATATTGGTTTCACTGGTAAAAATAGATAATTGAAATGGGTATATATTTGTTTTAAGTTGCCTAATAATTATGCACAGTAATAGTCACCTGCACACACAGATATCCCCCTAAAATAGCTAAAACTAAAAACTACTTCTAAAAACATTCAGCTTTGATATTAATGAGTTTTTTGGGTTCATTGAGAACATGGTTGTTGTTCAATAATAAAATTATTCCTCAAAAATACAACTTGCCTAATAATTCTGCACTCCCTGTACAGGCCATTTACCATTTATGCCCCTGTCGGTTGTATTCTATTTTAATAATTGACTATTTTAAAAGAAAAACCTCAGTCACGTGGACCAGGGTTTATCATCACACAACGCTATTTTGAACCATACTCTCTGTTATTGTTTTGATTGTGGCGATTTTCCTATGGAATATTTCATTGGCCTTTTACAATGGCCTTCAATGCTGAATGATACATGTCAGAACTTGTTCTCCACTTCTTTCAGATGTTTGTTGTTACAGTGGAATCTCTTGTGTGATTTTTAACGTTTCTCGGTACTTCAGTTCATTTCACAGCCATTTTATGACTGGGTTTGCATCTTATCTCTGCAGAGTGTCGCTTCCTTCTATCTGGTGTCTGTCCTATATCACAGGAAGACTTCAATGTTTCCGTTTCCATGTTTTTGTTGTTCGTTTGTCAGCTGTTGTAAACTTCCCTTTTCGGACACCAGTAAACAGTCCTCCACCATCTCCTCCATTTGTGGGTGTCACCCACTGGCCCTTCATGTTCCTCTGAATCTGTTTCTGCTCTCATGCGAAACACCATGTTGTTGTTTTAACAAACGTCCACTATTCGGTGTTGTTTGTTTCTCCATCCTCTCACTGATCTTGTAGGCTGCTGCCTCTTTGTTTTAATCTTGTCATGGTCCCGGGTCATGTGACCCAGCATTCTGAGTTACTTGGTGTGTTTTGTTATTATTTTTAATCTAGTTTCATTTCAGTTTATCTAGTTACATTCTGCCATGTTTCATGTCCAAGTTTTCTTTGTTTGTCAAGTTCAAGTCATGTCTGTGTCTCCTTATGTTTCCTGTTTTATTTTGAAAGAGCTTTGTGTTTTGTGTTTATTGTATTTAGTTTCACATATTTCACATAGTTTTCACATATCTTGTCATTATGTTAATTGTTGTCAGCTGTCTTCCCCATGTGATTCTACTTCCCTTGATCATTCCTTATGTGTATTTAGTCTGTGTGTTTCCGCTCAGTCAGTGTCAGATCGTCTGTTAACCTCACCACAGTTTTCATAGGTTTACCTCATTGTTTCACTGTGTTTCCTAGTTTACTCAGTGTTCATAGTTTTGTCATAGTTCTTTCACTGAGTGTCACAGGCTTCTGTTAACACAGTGTTCATAGACTCCTTAGTTTCCCTAGTTTCCTGTTTTTCTTCTGTAATCAGCCACAATAAAGGCTCGCTTTATTTTTGAAACTATGTTTTGTCTCCACTGTGTCTGCATGTGCGTCTACCTCATTCTTCACACCGGCACACCCTGCCGTGACAAATCTCATCTTTTGTAAAATTATGGTAATGACTCCTCTGTTAGAGCATTAATTTGTCATTTGTCCGCTGAGTCTGTATATATATGTTTCTCCTTTCTCCTCCTGAAAGTTGTATTCCTTTGGTGAGAGCCAAAACGTCTGCCACTGAGCTAAGGCAAATTGTGTGCTCTAATTCACCATAGCAAGTTTCCTCAAGATCTGGATATACCAGTAGCGCAGTTTCTGATTTCAATCTGCAGTCATTTGTTGATGGTAAATGGCCTGTTTTTATATAGCGCTTTTCTAGTCCCTAAGGACCCCAAAGCGCTTTACACAACAAGTCATCCACCCATTTACACACACATTCACACACTGGTGATGGCAAGCTACATTGTAGCCACAGCTGCCTTGGGGCGCACTGACAGAGGCAAGGCTGCCGGACACTGGTGCCACTGGGCCCTCTGACTTCCACCAGTAGGCAGCGGGGTGAAGTGTCTTGCCCAAGGACACAACGACCAAGACTGTCCAAGCCGGCAACCTTCTGATTACGTTGATGTTTCCTCAATGTCATTCCTTGACAGTTTTATTTCAGAAGCTCTCTGATTCTAGTCTAAACAACAGCATTCCAGTAACTTTCCACAGGAAATGGTTTCCTCTTATCTATATTTTTTCCCAGGCAAGCATGAGCAAGAGTCTGCAGCTTTCTACTCACCAAGGACACATGGTCTCATGCCTTTATTTTCAGGGCTGTGTCCACTTAATACTTAATATATATATATACTTAATACTATACAACTTTATAACTTTATAACACTTATTAACCCTTTAAAACCGGTCAGAGCGGGCACGCTCCGTTTTGCGCAACTACATTTAAATCCCGGTAGCACTGCAACCACATAAGCTAGCGCAATAATTTTTTTTGCATATGAAACCGGAGGAGTTGTACTTACATCTTATGCCATCAGCTTGTCCTCGGTCACAGTTTCCTTCCACATATAGCTTAAACTGCATAAAAAGCGCTTGCAGCAACAAAAACATAATATTCCAGAAACTCGCTTTGCCGATCCGATCAGCTGTTCATAACACTTCCTACGTTGGAATAGACATCAGCGCGAACTTTCACATGTCCGCCATGACCTGCCCGAAACCGGAAGTGACGTCATTTTCGCGGAAATGTAGTTTTTTACCATCAGGGCCTCATGAGCCTATACTGGTGTTTTTAAAAGTTATGTTTCACTTTATGACTTTCTGTGTCGTTTCTGGGATGCTTAGGACTCATATTGCACTGCTGAAGACACACAAAATAAATTTCCTGCGGTAGGAAACTATTTTGTGCAGACTTTTTGTATTTAGAGTTTTGAGGGATAAACCTCTTAAATTTCTCTAGCTAGAAATATATGTTAAAAAAACAAAAATGATTTTCAATATTTTAGTAGTTTATTGCACTTTTTTGCAATTTATGTAATTACTATGCACTTAATGCATACATATTATTAAAATGTGGGCTATAATGGTTGTATTGATGTATAGCAACTTGAAATGCTCCCAAAAATGGCTCCACAGCATGTAAAAATATAATATAAGCTCTGGTGGACTTGGTTCTATGGTAGGTCTTAAAAGGTTAATAAAATGGCAAAAGGCCACAAAAGTGGCATTTTCCATTGATTTCTTAACCTGTATGATACAAAACTAAAAATTAGTCACCTAGAGCATTGATGAACTACATTCTTAAAAAATATAAAGTCAATAACAATTGCGTAATTTGCTGAAACAAAACGAATATTCAGAAATAATGCACTGATCTTTGTAGCTAGGTCTGCAATGTCTGCATTGGCAGAGGAACCTGCCAAATAGTCCAAGTGGCGGTACACAGTAGTGAACTGCCCTGGTTTCAGAAAGGTCTCCAGGGCCCTTGAAACATGTGGGAGCCACCCTTGTTCCCTTCACCCCATTGGGCACCACACATTTACTCCCAAGTGACCCCCAATGACCCTGAGCTCTCTTGTTGATTTTGGGCTGAAATTAAATGGAGAAGGTCATACAACTGCCTCATCATTGGAATGTCCCTCTGAACTGACAACATTGCCAATTCCAATCTGAAAAGATAGTAAACTTTAAAATGTAGTTATATTGTAAGGGTTCCTGGGTCGTTGACCCAGTGATTTCAGTTTGTTCATGTTCAGTTTAGTTCGCCACATTAATGTTCTCACTTCCTGTTTTTTCCCCCGTGTCAGCTTGTCTCCTGTGTCATTAGTCAGATTATGTTCAGCCCTGTACTCACCTGTTTCCAATCATTGTCATCGTTCAACCTGTGTATTTAAGTTCCTCGGTTTCACCAGTTCTCTGTCGTGTCATTGATGTACGTCTGATGGTAATGTGTCTCTCCGCCAATATGTTCAGTTAGTCAGTCAGCCAGCCATTCTTCCAGTCTTTCAGCCAGCCAGCTACTCCATCGTTCCTGCTTTATTCATTACCCTCCAATAAATCCTCTTCATTTTTGCACCTTGAGTCCAGCGTTTGGGTCATCTCTTCCACGCCTCCACACACACCGCTGACATATATCTTCTCTATAAAAGAAATTAACCCACAGTGACTTTAGAGTATCAGTCATTTCTTGTCTTCTAATCTTACCTGTGAGACATACAATGGAATGGCACAATGTGGTCACCTGCCTCCTCCTGCAGAAGGGCTATGACACCCCCTTTGCTGCCCAAATTAACAGCAACACCATCAGCCCCCATAGCAATGATTTTCTCCAGCCAGTTACTGCACTGGTCCCCAAGAGCAGCAAATGCTTTCTTTGAGGCAGCACAAACTCCTAAACAAAAAAAACAACAACAACAAAACAATTACTTATCAGATCAAGAGTTTACAATGCAGTCTTTTTCAGTTTCTATATTCATGTATTATTGCTATGTTTAATTTTCAATGATAAGAATATGCTACATATGGTTAATGCAGTAACAAGACATAATATTATTAATCATATTATTTACATAGGCTATATGACATGACTTGGCTTACCTTGGGCATGGGCATGCTCGACCTCAATGTGTCCAATCAGTATATTCGATGGTCTTCCTTTTTGCAAGAGACAAGTGTACACAATGACGCATTCTTTTGTGGCGATGTCTGTGTCTCCATCGATCAGGAATGCCATGTATGCACTGTTCGCAGTTTCCACTGACGTCTTTTTTTTCAGTGTGTCAGCGATGATGCCTGTAAACAAGGCGCACGCAACATCATTGCTGTATGTGGGGTTTATGTCCAAGCCATTTTTCTTGTGAAGAATTATTTCTGACTTGAACTTAGTAAACGGAACTTCTTCTTTTGCAATATTGTAGGCGATGTTAAACGTAATGATCATCTCGGCCTCCTCCAATGACCTGTTTACTGCTGCCTGCCGCTGAAAGGCAGTGAGAAGAGGGGACATTTGGGCAGTGCATTTATCGCGACATATAATGTGTCTACTCGATGCTGTATGCTTTTTCAGCATTTTAAGTCGAAAAGTATTAGCACCAGTGACAAATGTAGTGTTGCCGGTCTTTCCACACTCGCGACAACAAATGCAGTGCATCATATTGTCAGCTTGGCTGTATCTTAGCCAGGGAAACTGGTCAAGCCACTCGATTCAAAATTTATACATTTTCTTACTTTTACTTTCAGTGGGCTCTGGCTGGGAGTCGATCGTATGTGGCTCATTTTCTGATGCCGTCTCCGGACCAGCGTTTGAAAAAAACTGAGAGGTTGATGGTTCCGTGTCAGAGCGCTGGCTCAGAACTTTGGACTGATCATGCCTTAACTTAACGAAAAAGTTATCAATTGTTCTTTTCATATTTTCTCAATACCAACTTCATACACTTCCATCGGACCTGGGATACTATATAATAGTTGTCAGCAATGTTCCCTCTAATTTTTCATGTGTCTGAGTGAACGCACAAACTCCGTGAGCGATCCCTTGGTCCACTGTGACCAACAACAGACTTGTGGACTGTGGTCATGCCAGCATTGAATCCATCCAAGTTACTGGGTTAAATTTATGTTAAATTATAATTATATTTGCTGTTGTTTGCTGTCTCCGCTGTTTGTTTTTTTTTTTTTTTTTTTTTTTTTTTCTCCATACAGGTGACCCAGGAGTTCTTTTTTTTTTTTCTCTCTCTCTTCCCCCCCCTTCTCACCGTCTCTTCTCCCCTTTGGTTTTCTTTCTTTCTCTCCCCCTCTTTCTCTCATTCATTCCCCCTGTCCTATTTATTAAAAAAAAAAAAAAAAAAAAAATGACAAAGGATGAACTGAAGCTCTGCCATCACGTAATGTCGCATACTGCTGTTTCTGATGTCATTTAAGAAAAAAAAAAAAAAAAAAAAAATTATAATTATATTAAAATAATCAAATTGCAGCATTTACATTTATGTTAGACTACTTTTAATTAACTGCTTTAGCCCACTTACAAGGAAAATGTAAAAAATCTTGTTCATGACTGTGTAGTATGTTAACTTGAACTCACAAATCACAATTTTTTTTTTATTTTTTTATTTATTTATTTTTTTATAAAGCTCTGACTTGTATTATGAGTATGTGGTCTGGGAGAGAGTCCTGTAACTCTGTCTGCAAAATAGAGTATATAATGACCAATGTTGGGCAATTAATCATGTAGTTGCTTCTTCAAAAAAGTTACTGAGTTTTGCAAACAACAAAGTTTCTTTCAGCTGTTTACCTATAAATGCTGCCTAGTCATTTTTTAAACAAACATTTCAAACTATTTACAGAACAATCAGCTGTTTTGCATCAAATTTGATGCCACATAAATTATTTGTGCCACTTCAAATAATAATTTCTTTCTCACTCCTAAAATGTCTCTCATTTCTAAATGCCACGTTGCCATATAATTTTTTAATTCGTCGACATGGTACATTTTTCAACCATTAGGAAAGGGTAGGGTTTTGGTTTTGTTTTTGCTCACAGGCGGTGAGTACTTTGAGCATTTTCCTTATAAAACGCCGTTTTTTTTACTGTTTCTTCCCGCAGTAAATATAAACAACAATAGTATTCAGCAAGGAAACCAAACATTGGAGATATTTTTATCATAACTCTGGTTTTACGTGGCCTATCAACACAATTTAAAAACTGGTATAAAGTCCACACTTTTTCTGTCAATTTTTCCGTCTGTCCTGCTCACATCTCCAATGGTTGTACACGTTGTCATCAATGTGGTGTAACAGCAGTCTGGCGAGGAAGGAGCGGCTAGCAGGTCCAGCGAGCGTGTGGTGTGGGGGTTAGCTGAATAACCCGAAGCCAGTCGGTTAAATCCAATAACAGACCTTTATTCGCCGTCAGCAACATTACACTTTATAAGCCAGGTCTCCTCGGCTGTACTCGTCCGAGCCTACATGCACGGGGATTGGTATCGCCAGCGCCAGCTTGTTACAACAGTAAGGTGTTTTCTTGGAGAATGGAACATGAGCAGCATGGAATGGCTACCGCTAACAACACACACCCACTAGGAGACCCCCATAGCTATTACCGTATTTTCACGACCATAAGACGCACTGGGCTAAAAGGCGCAGTCTCAGTTATGTGTGCCATTACTGTATTTAACACACACATAAGGCGCACTGGATCATAGGGCGCATACAAGTACCGTATGCGTATTTAAAAATAAAGCGGGAGCAAACCTAAGTTCGGTACCTTACTCACATTTTTATTACCAGTAATCGTCATTATCAACAACACACAAGCATACAAGTGTGCGTATTTAAAAATAAAGCAGGAGCAAAACAAAGTTTGGTACTCACATTTTTATCATCAATCAAACCCATTGAAGTCCTCATCCTCTGTGTCTGAATTGAACAGCTGCGCTAAATCTCCATCAAACATGCCAGGTTCACTTTCTTCACTGTCAGAGTCACTTTCCGTGCCGTGCGGCTCCTCGGAAATGATGCCGGCTTTTGCGAAAGCTCGAACAACAGTGCCAGCAGACATGTTAGCCCAAGCATCTACAATCCATTGGCAAATTGTGGCGTAACTCGCCCGGCGCTGCCTTCCACTCTTGGTGAAACTGTGGTCTCCATCGGTCATCCATCGCTGGATGTGTTTGTCGCCGATGTGTTTGCTGCAGTAGGAGCGGAAGATGGCCAGCTTTTCCTTATAATCCGCTGGAAGTTGCTGCGCTACCGTAGTCCTGGTCCGGATGGAAAAATGGCACCGTTTCATAAAAAGTGAAAGTGAAACTGCTTTTAGCCGAATGGTGACCGTCGAAACGCTTCTCCCGCTCGTTCTTTGCTCGATGATCGCCTTATGTCCGCGGAAACTCAGCTGTGTCTTCTTGACCTGCCGGAGCTTGTTTTCCAGCTTCCTCCACTTGCAAACCATCGATTCATTAATCTTAAATTCTCTCGCCGCTGCTCGATTTCCATGTTCCTCCGCGTAGCTGATGGCCTTCAGTTTAAACTGTGCTTCGTAAGCGTGTCTCTTTGCCATTTTCAGGGTTGTTAAAACAACGATGTCCTGCATAACGCACATACCTGTTCTTTTATACAGGTATGTGCAATAAAGTCAACGCACACACTTCACCCTTTAGCGTTCTCATGGTGTTCTCTACTACGTCCTCCTTACAACACAAAGGGCGCACTGCGCTATAGGGCGCGCCATACTTTTTGAAGAAAATCTAAGACTTTTAAGTGCGCCTTATGGTTGTGAAAATACGGTACAATAGTTGGGCAACCCCCCCTAGTGGTGCTATAACCCAAAAGGGTTGTTACAGTGGCTTCACTCCACATCAGCCACGTCACTTTGCCAGCTAAAACACCGGTGTCAGAATCAGAATCAGAATCAGAATGGGGTTTTATTGCCAGATGTTGAGGTTTACAACATTAGGAAATTGCTGCGGTGCTTCAGTGCAAACATAGTGTCATAAATAGCACTTAAATAGACATGAAAAAATAAAATAAAATAAAATAAAAGTAAGAATAAGAATTAAAAGTGCTATGTAGAAAGATATGTGCATGAGATATACATGAGATATATACATGAGAATAAGAATTATGAGTGCTACGTAGAAAGATATATAAAGATATATACACATAAGGACGCTGTCATAGCCTGTCAGCGACGTTGATTAGCTGCATATATATGAAAGTAAATCGCGTGATGGAGTATGGGATAAGGTGGCATCGTTCTAATCCCATACGGGGGCAGCCAGTCACTTACTGACTAACACTGCAAAACAGAATTGTTAAGGTTTAAATTTTAATTTGAATTCAGGTTAGATTTTTTTGTGCACAACACAGATTTTTTGTGCACAGAACCGTGCCAGCAGTGCGCAATTGCGCACGCGTGTAGCTTAGAGGGAACATTAGCTGTGAGTTCTCTCATTCCTTATATCAAGACTGTAAATCACACTACTGATTTCAGTTCATTTAATATGTGAGTGCACAGATTCATTCTCAACTGGACATAAATGATGATCAAAGGTTATACATATGAGGAATTCATCAAATCCCAGCCTCTAACACCTTGCGCTGAATCTTAGCATTGAATTTCCACTATATTCTAATCAGTACAATTTAAGCATTCATTGCACCTACAGTGCAAACCATTAAACAAATTACAACAAGTACTGTTGAGAAACTGTAATACAGAAATAACAATTAAAATTCTCAACAAAAAGAACAACTGATGAAAATATGAATAATGTATAAACACTTAACAACATCTAAGTCATGTCAACATCTAAAAACAAGAGGGGAGAGAGCGAAGTGCACCTGCTTTGCGCTGAGACAGGAGTGGCGGGTCTGGCGCCCACGCTATTGATCCGATACTGATGCTGACTTGGATCAATCTGCCCACCACTAATTTCTAGGCGGGGCCAAGTGGCTTTCCCTTGGGTAGTCTCAGAAACTTATCTCTGCTTTTTCCAGATGATGTGGTTCTGTTGGCTTCATTGGGTGATGCCCTCCAGCTCACTCTGGAACGGTTCACAGCTGAGTGTGAAGTGGTGGGAATTAGAATCGGCTGGTTTAAGAAAATGATCCACTGTCAAACTATAAAACAGTGAGGCTCAGCTGCTTTATATGTAAACTGTGGGGCTTAGCCAGGCGTGCCGCAGTGTCTTAAAGAAATATCCACACGCCACGACCAAGGGGGATCGTACCCATATGGAATATGTAACACTGTGGAGAGATAATCTTGATATGCTAGAGAACATCATAGCTGTGGAGTGGAGCAGAGCTGATCTGGAGTCAGATTAATGTATGTTTTTTTGTACCGGGACATTCAGTTTGTTCCAGCCAAACAGCATCCATCTTTTAAGAACCTGTGAGGATGGGTCGTCGACCCAGGGTTTTTGAGTTTATGATATTATTTATATTTTCTAGCTTTTGGTTTCTTTGAGTTCTGTCTTATGGCTTAGGTCTCTGTCTTCTTTAGTTGCTCTGTCTCTCCTATCACCTGCATCCCCTTGTCTAGTTCGCGTCTATGTGTATCCTAAGTTCCTATATCCCCGTGTTCAGTCAGTGTTTGTGTCTGCCCTGTTCCCACGTCTCTGTTCCCTTTGTAGTGCCTGCTTATGAGCCTGTGTCTTTGTTCAGTCTGTGTTATGCGTTTCCTGTTTTACTTTGAAGGTCTGTGTCTTATCTCAGTGTGTTCAGGTTACGCTTCTTTGGTCTCGTCAGTTCTGATTTGCCCCAGCTGTGTTTCCCTCCTGTTACCCATTCCCTGATTGCTCCCTCTGTGTATTTAAGCCCAGTGTTTCTCTGTGTCTGTGTCGCGATCTACTGTTTTCTTAGCTGTGTGTTCTGTCATTTCGCTAGTTTAAGTTTGTTTTGAGTTTTTCCAGTTATGTTATATTTTGAGTACTTAATTAAAACCTTTTTGAGTTCACGTCTGTCTCCGGAGTCTGCACCTTGGGTCCTATTCCTGCCTGCACACAGCCACACCTAACAGAACCGGGTGGGTCAGATCCACCCAGTTGGAGGATGGAGACGCATCTTTGATTCTGAACAATGTGACAATTAATGATAATGGAAGATACGACTGCAGTGTTGACAAGAGTGGGAGTGATAGTTTGACTCACATCAACACCATGTACCTGATTGCTGATCCTCCAGGTGACTGAGTTGAGTGTGTGTGTGTGTGATCAGAGGTGCCGAGTGGATCTGCAGGACAGACAGATGAAGGACGGAGACGTGTCTTTGATTCTGAAGAATGTAACAACTGCAGATGCATACATATAAGGGTCGTGTTGTCCAGAAATCAGGAGAACCTATGAGTCTCATCACCACCATAGACCCGAGTGTTGTTCCTCCAGGTGAGTGAGTAGAGTTGAGTGTGTGTGTGATCAGAGGTGAAGCTGCTTCCTGGTTGTTGATGTTTGTTTCTAAAGATGATGTTGATGAGACTTTGTAGAAAGCAGCTGGTCTGAGTGATGTGATCAGAGTGCAGTAGATAATGTCTGACAGCAGTTTGAAGAGGAAATGGATTCTGTTCTGTTCTTCACTCATCACCTACCTGACAGCTGACACCTCACACCTGTTTCTCACCTGCAGGTCAGACAGGAGGAGACACAGAGGATGGAGGGAAGGAGGATGGAATAAGTAGAGGATGTGCTGGATTGCTAACAAGTGCAACCGTTTTTGGTAATCTTGTTGCTTTTAATGCTATTTTGTTGGTTTTGTTATCTAGGGAAAACATAAAGATTAATCAGGTAAGATTTCAAACGAACCTCCTGCAGACTGAAAACTCTCAGAACTCATCAAGTGTGAGTTGTTGATGTGTAAAACAATTATAAACAGCCAAGGAAATAGATAAAGAAGTTAATCAGAGTCCAGAATCTCATCCTGCCAATGTTAGCAAATGACCACAATATGGAAGCAGTATTATTTTTAATGCTAGTAGTTTCTAGTAAAAACGCCTGCTTTTAGAAAATAACATTGGTCAGAAAACCATAATCTTAATAATCTTCCAATTTAATGAGAAGAAAGAACGGAAGACAGAATAAGTCACGAGGTTTCATATCATGTAGTGCGTTTGAAGCGCTCTGATAAAAGCTCTGCATTATAATCGACTATAATTATTATCAATTTCTAATATGTCATCAACATATTAAATACAGTAATACAATATTAAATACAAACACACATTATTAATCTGGTTTTATTCTGCATCTATTTGTTAATATTTTCCTAAACTTCCTGTCAGTGCCTCTCTGAACAACAGTGTGTATCTTCAGAGTTTTGCAAAGAAAAACTTTTACCATGAACTCTTTACTTCAGTGTTTTCTGTATGTTACAGAATCCGAATCAATTTGTGTTTGTTTCATCTTCAGATTTGGCTGTTTGTGAGATAAAACTTGTTCTGTGAGGTTTAAACCTCCCAAACTGATCCTCATGTAGCGATCAGCTGTCACAGTAGCTGAGTGTAGATTGACTGTTAATCTTTAATGTGTCTGATGCTGGAAGAAACCATTACCTGTCAATAACTAAATGATTGAATGTTCAGATAGATAATAATATGAGAAGAAAAGAGATTTAAAGATTAATAACTTTCATGCTGAGTCAGAATTTTTCCTCTCGCTGATATTTGATGCTTCGTTGAACATTTCCTTCAATGAAGCAAACCCTTTAATCTGTTTGTTACTGCAGTTAAAATATTTCAAGGACTCGTTACATGTTGTTGATTTATTTTCTTTTTTATATTTTCTTAATTTAGTCTTAATTAATTTGTTTTCTTTGCCTATAAAAAGATTATATTCATCACTGTGTTGCACCCTCTGCAAGTTATCTTTATTTTAATTTTTCATCTTTTTCAGCTCTTCCTAAAAAATAGATGAATGTCCAGTTAAATTTTAGGAGGGTCACCAAGCAGTGGTTTATGAAAACGACACCCCTACTCTCTGGGTTTTGGTTTCCAGTCTGAATGCTAATCTTCTAAATGTGAATCATAGTGAAAGGATTCAATATCTGATCTCAGGATCTCTCAGGAGGAAAATAAAAAAATGATAATATGAAATTTTGGATAATTTTCCTCTCCTGCATGCCACTTTTTGAACATAGAAGTTATCTATATATCAAAAAGTCAAAAGTCTGGTGAAGGATGACAAGTATGCAGAATCCCCTGTATCTGGTTTAGATTTCCTTGCATGATGCATATGATGGATGTAAACAAATTATCTTTGAACTTGACAAAAACAAAATTTATGATATTTAGAAATTGTGTAAATGAGGATGAAGTAACTGTCCATTGATGGAGTTCTGATTGAGAGAGTTACTGAACTCTGAATTAACATTGAAATTGTCACGGCGGGGTGCGCCAGTGTGAAGAAGAGGTAGACCCAGATGCAGACACGGTGGAGACAGAACTAGGTTTCCAAAAATAAAGCGAGCCTTTATTGTGGCTGATGGCCTGACAAAAACACTAGAGAACACTGAAACTGGGAAAACTAAGGAGACTAAGAACACTGTGTAAATAAGAACACTGTGTAAACTAAAAAGACTATGACACTCTGTGAAAGAACTATGAAAAAACTATGAACACAGAGTAACTAGGCAGGCTAAGAAACAGTGACACAATAACGGAAACTATGAAAAGATGAAGTGAGGATAACAGATGATCTGACACCAACTGAGCAGAAACACACAGACTAAATACACATAAGGAATGATCAAGGGAAGTAGAATCACATGGGGGAAAACAGCTGACAACAATTAACATAATGACAGGACAGGGGACGTGAAGCTAAATACAATAAACAAAAAACACAAGGATCCTTCAAAATAAAATGGGAAACATAACGAGACCCAGACATGACTCGAACTAGACAAACAAAGAAAACTTGGACATGAAACATGACAGATAAACACAGAAAGCTTCACACAGGGATGAGACAAATGGGGGATAAATCATGAATTAAAACTGTAACCTAGGCATGACAGAATGTAACTAGATAAACTGAAATGAAACTAGACTGAAAGGAATAACAAAGGAATAACAATAACATCAAGAAACTCAGAGTACTGGGTCACATGACCCAGGACCATGACAGAAATCTCATATTAATAAATGTTAGAAAAAAGATGGTTAAAAATATTAATATTTTGGGTATTGTAAGAGATATATTAGATTATAATGCAATGCTTATTTTAGATGTCTTACTAATTTTCTCAGTTATTGTGCAGAGGTGTGGGGGAATACATATGCGAGTAATATGATGGCAGAACATGGTATATTATGTTTAGGTAACTAACGAAAATAGCGCGGTAACTTCCGCTAACTTCTAACTTCTAAGTCTGTAATTGTTACACCTGGTAAAGCAGTAATACTGATCATTTAATTAAAGATTAAATAATTTAGACAGTTTTTAACTCTCTGTGTACCACAGTGTTCGTTTGACTTTGGGACCTGAAAGCACTGCGCATGCGCATTTTACCCAAATTCTATGCGATATTTTATTTTCTTATCATTGCCTAACATTATACTGATATTGCAGTGAACAGTATAATATGGCCCAGCCCTATTTGCAGCTTTTATAAAAAGCACACAATTTAGGTGACTGTTATGGATGTGTGCAAATCTTTGATCAAAACAGGCAGCAAAACATCTGTCAGACTGAGTCTTAAGTTGTCAGCTGAAATAACAGGATACTTCCCACATTTCGAAAGGTCCACGTCCAACTTTACTTGGAGATGTGCCATCCTGGAGAATCTGCAGCCTGAATGGACTGCAGGTTCATGACTCCTTAAGTACACTTGCAAAAAGGGAGTTTAACTATTTTATTTTATTGCTTTTCTACTTGTACACTCTATACAACATGTTTCACAACCCAAACACCTTCTTCTTGATCTAAGAGCTTTCTACATAACATTCAGACTCCAATGAACACTTTGGGAGTAACTCAGGGTTCAGTATCTTGCCCAAGGATACTTTGTTTTGCAGACTGGAAAGGAAAGAAATTAAACCAACAATCTTTAAACTAATGGATGGCCTGCTCTTCCTTCTGAGCTACAGCTACCCCCAACAGAAAGCATTGCCCTGGTTCTGCTGGAGTGTTTTTTCTCTTGTGCTTGCTGAAAGGGGGTCATTAGATTGTTCAATATTCAAAGGGGGTGTGTGGGGTCTTTGAGGATGGAGGCAGCTCTCCTCTGGACTCTGCGATGGTAGATGCTCTGCAGAGAGGGCAGCAGAGTTCTGATGATCTTCTCCGCAGTTGTTATCACTCTCTGCAGGCGTTTGCAGTCCATAGCAGTAGTGCCACTGTACTGTGATGCAGCTGGTCAGTGTGTTCTCCACAATGCAGCTGTAGAACCTGCTGAGGTTCTTGGCTGACATGCCAAATTAATTATTTAATGCGTTAATGTAAAATGTAAAACACAAGACATGAGTACTATAAACAACACCAAAACTCAAACTAGAAGGGATGACCCAAAATTGGGAATACATTGCGTGTCATGTCATAATCAAGGACGAGGGATAAACGGCGCTGACACGGAGGATGCAACAACAGGCAGGGACAAACACAGGGCTGGCATAATTAGGGAATGCAAGACAGGAAGGAAACACAGGGTCAATGCAGGCATGATTACACATGGGGAAACAACTCTGAAAGCAAAAACATGGGACAAGAATTACCAACGTAAAGCAGGAAACTGAAACAAACACCATGAAATACTGAAGCCATCAGTATTTTTTAGGAAGAATAAAATAAAAATATCCTAGATAGTTTTTTTTTATTATTATTTCAACATAAACTTATTTTATATAACAGTATACCTGTGAATAAAAAGTTAATTCCTGGCAGCACTCGGTTTTTATACCCTAAGACTGATAACACAAAAGCAGTAGTTATGATAATGTTGTTTTACTTTATCATGGAGTTGGTGTCTTTTTACACACTTAAACCACAAAGTGTATATCTCTTCCTGTGAGACCTTCTCTCTAATGGCTGACAAGTGTGTGTCAAAACGCAGCAAGGAAATATCTTGGTTTGTTTTTACATGTCAATGTAAAAGCTACTCTTTTATTAGGCCTTAAACACTGACCTGAAAGGAAATAATCCGCTTACTTTTTTCAAGTAATGAGTAAAGTACGAGATTACTATTGCAAAAAGGTAATTAGATTACTGTTTCTTTCCCGTAGGAATGCTGCGTTACTGCGTTACTAAAATCATGATTTTTTTGCAAGAATGTCTCATGACAGTGACGTAAGCGAGTGTGACGTTCGTGGCAACAGCTGTGTGCAGATCAAGAATGGATAATATAACGGGTGCTGGAGAGAGTATGAGCGTGCAGCGTTTAAAGCGTGGAAGTACTGACCTTACTTTAAGTTTGATTCCATAAAAAGTGACAAAAACATTAGCGTCCCCTGTTCACTGCGTGGGAAGAAAACTTCTTTTTACAGCGGAAAAAACCCTTAAACTTCTGAACAAGCACTAGCAAGCTAAACAGGTGAAAACAGCAACAGGACCACTGAGACTTTGATTTTATTTATTTTCTGCTGTGTTTTACTTGAATCTATTTGAAAGAGTGAGTGTAAACACACAAAAAAACTATTTTATTTTATGTGCTGCAATGTGCACAAAATAGGTTTAAATGTTAACAAAATTTCATCCAGCCAGAGAATGTTGCATATAATTAAATTTTTGCTTGATGCAAAAAGTTAAAAGATTAAAACTAATAAAACAAATTTTAAAAAGACTTTTTCATTTGGTTACATTTTATATGATGGATTCTGCAGAAAGTAGAATTGGGCTGAAGATCTATCACTTTATTACCTATTCAGGTTGTAAATCGTGTTTTTAAAAAGTAACTAATTACTTTTGAAAATAAGTAATCAGTAAAGTAACAGGATTACTTTTTTGGAAGTAATCAGTAATTAGTCACTGATTATTTTTTTTCAAGTAACTTGACCAATACTGGTAAAGTGTGGAACTGTAGATAGCATTATACTGCTAGCAGGCAGGTGTAACTGCAGGAGGAAAATAATTAGTAAGAAGCAGCATTAAAGGAAAAGGCAGCGCTAACTGCTGTTTAACACATTTTGGTAGTTATAGACAAAAAGCAGAACTAGGTGATGGACTTGTTGCACGTCAAGACTCTGTATATAATCACTCACACCTTATAGGGATGAGGACAAGTATAGTGAAAGAAACAAAATCCTAGTGTAGCACCATAAAAGGAGGTTTAAGAAAATTAAAGGAAGGAGGAGATATTTAGTTCAAAACTGTGTATGAAGGGCATAGGAACACAGAGTACTAAATAACAAAAAAAATAGGGGCTGAATGAGGAACTTTAATAAATGTAACAGATCGAGGGACTGCAAGGCTTTTGTGCTGTGCTTATTCTCCCTTGTACATGGAGAAGCTGTTGAAATGAAGAAGTCTGTCGGGACAATAACTGTATTGGTAAATCTTGTTACATGCTTTTGTTTGCTACCTGCTGAGTTTAGATACTAGCTGATTAAGCTCAGAAACCTTTTAAAAAACAATTGGGAGCTATGAGAATGTAGAATGTTGTTTTTCTTATATTATTGTTCCTTATAGTGTGGTTTATGTTTGTTCTACAAATGTTACTGGTGATGCTCGATGTGGTTAGCCAACCCCTCACAGCCATATTACAATAGGGGGAGGTATTAAAATACAGATATCTGCTTTGGTTATATTGAAATAAGCATTTTTAAAAGCATTACATTGTAAATGAAGTTACATTTACTGTGGTAATTAAACTCAAAGAGCTCCATCTAGTGGACATACATAAAACTTGCTATTCCAGTCAGTCATCAGCCTGTTTCTAAATGTAGTTATGTAGTTTGACCTCATGGTTGCAGTGAACAAAACTACAGACTAACATATTTAGGAACTTTAATATGAATGTTTTTAAATACCTTAAGAACATTCTTTCTCTTCTGATGAAGATCTATTCAAAGGGTGTAATATGAACGACAGCAGGTTTCAAAAGTCATGCTGAAATTAATCCAGCACTACTGATTTCTTCAGATGAGCCAAAACACAAATGCAGCTCAATGATTGCACTGGAATCATTTGTAATCTAAACAGCTACTTACTCTGGTTCGTAATTTGATGTCAAAAATTATTAAATCAACTGTGAGGAGGTTGAAGTGATTGAGGATAGAGATGAAAAAAGTACTTAGAGGGAAGAGAGCTTGTTGAGAAGATGTAAGGAATACTTTATGGAGCTCATAAATGAGAAACTGATAGACAGATAAATGCCACAGGTGCCCAGTAACAGGCTTAGACTATCATATAGAGATTGACAGACCATTCAATTTATTGTCTTTATTTATAACTGGCGTTATCGTTTCATTCTATTATAGCAGACCTTCCCAAAGTGTGGGGCCCGCCCCCTAGGGGGTCGCAGAGCCACGGAAGGGGGGGAAAAAACAAAACACTTGGACACTGTTAGCACGGGCGCCTATAGAAACACAAAGCAAGAGATGAAGCATAGCTGGATATGTTTCCAAACCGACTTCATTCTAAGCCAAAGACTAGAAAATATGTTGACGCATATCTTCCCTTTGGCTTCACCTGCACAAGTGCCGAGGTAGGTCTCCCCTGCAGAATTGGTTTTCCCTTTGTTGGGAGCAGCGCTGGGCTCTTCAAATCACAGACAAACAGTATCCCACATTCTTGAGTTTTAGTTCACAAACACTTGTTGTAATGACTAACTACTCCTGACATTTTGGAGATGTCAGCTCTTTATACAGTAAAGTTACAGCGGGATACAAATAACATCGGGCTGATCCTGCCACGATTTGTTCCCCCGGTTCAAATCACGGAGAAACAGTATCCCACAGCTGTTGATGTTTTTAAACCTATTTTGCACAGAGAGGCATTTTTGAAAAATGTATTGATAGCAATGTTGAACATTATTACGCAGGAAAAAAAACAACTACATGTAAAATAATCACATCGTGACGCCTCTGCCTTTCTAAATGGAGGGACAGTAACTGTGTGTATGTAAGCGTGTAAAACCTGCAGATAGTCAGATTAACAGTATTTTGTCTCTATCTGCAATTCATCTCATGTAAACAATAACGTGGCGCACAGCGTGACGTGAAAAAAAGGCACATACCTTTGACGTTGCGTGACGAACTCTGTATTCCTCGTCCACATGTAAAAGCAAAAAAGGAGTTTTAAAAAATTTCAGTTTTCGGCGATTCGAAACGCCGTTTACGTGTGGACGAAACAGCTGCGTTTTCAAAAATACCCATGTAGGTGTGGACGTAGCGTAAAAGAGTTAGTAGTTTATTTTCTTACTACCTGTAATTTATTGCAGTTTACTTGTATTTGCTTAATTGTTTACTAAATGTTTGAGGTGTGAAATAAACCGCAATGGAGCAAAAATATGGGTGTGTGTGGTTGGAGGATGTGTTTGTGCGTGCGCGTGTGCACGTGGGGGGGGGGGGGGGGCGCGAACATTTTTCTGTAAAACAAAAGGGGGCCCAGCAAAAAAAGTTTGGGAACCACTGTATTATAGAATCTTACAAGAAAGAGGCAAATTGTATTCCATTGTGCTTTATTAGCTGCTTCGGTGAAAAACAAATCAACAATGGAAAATAAAAAACCCAAATCATTGCAAAGCAACACAGGAAATGGAAAACTGGAAAACAGTTCAGTTGATCACTGCTTCAATACAACCCTTTGGCATATATATGCGGACGTTTCGTGGCTGTTTTGATATCGCTCTCTCTTAACCGATCAAATCTCGCTGTGTTAGCAGCTTTTAACTCGGTATGACCCAGGTTGATAGAGGGTGCCCAGTCTGGATCGCATTCCAGCATTTTGCAGGCTGGTTTTCCTACAAAACACAACAAACATTAGCCCGCAAAGCCACAGTGAACAAAGCAGCATAGCGCAACGAATTCAATTCAAATCAATATAAGACTTATTTGTAACCTACATGAACAATTATGTTATGATAAATTACGTAATAACTACAACAAAACACTTACCTTTGTGGAAATGCTTGGAGCTGACTAACATGTGAGCGGGAGTGATCTGGGACGTTATATTTGGTCTTTGAATGGCTGCAATCCAGACCATCGGTCGGCTCTTTGTTATTTCGGAAACATGGCTGAACAATTTCTTTTCCACTACGTAATCCGATAAAAACCATCTCTTTACCCGTCGGCTTCCCGTGGCTGTCATGCAACCGGCTATTGCAGTTAATAATACAACAGCTTCTTGCCATTTTTGCGTTTCTTTTTATCGCTGTGTGACTGTTTTCATGTGAAAGCCTGCATGCGCTAGTACCGCTTGCCATGCGTTCCCAGAATCCTTTGCGGTTTTACTCCGAAAATGAATCGATCACATTTTCAATCTGTGATATTATAAAAGTTAAACCAGAGGCTGAAGTAGTCCCCCACTCCGACTACTGACATGCAGCTACTGGTCTCCAACTGGTTCTGCCAGCACCTCAGATACGAGGATGTCCACATATTAACAAGATTTTTATTTAAAAAATTTTTTGGTCTTGTTTTTCCCCCTCAGCCGTGTCACTGTTATTTACATTTTTGGTGTAGATTTTGTTTTGTTTTGTTTGATACAGCCAGATATTTATCTTTTATATTTAAATTATTTTAATCATTATATATATATATATATATATATATATATATATATATATATATATTGTTTTTTTTTTTTTTTACCACATATTACATCAACTAGGATTTACACCTATCTTATTTTATCCACCATAAAACCCATACTTGAAAGATGTTTTCACAGTTCATGTTTATATTTTTTGGACCCAAGTGTGGACACAGATGAGGAGACAGAATAATTACAACAAAAAGCGAGCCTTTATTTGGCTGAGACTCAGGAACAGAAAACCAAGTGAGAACAAAACTAAACAAAACTAAACCTAAACCTATACTGGAGGAACTAGAACTGACTATGACTTAATATGATTTGGTACAGGAGCATAAAAGAAGCTATGAAGTATCTATGAAATCCAGAAACATCATGAAAGACCTGTGGTGACAATAAGGATGAGATGGCGTGACAAGGAACAAATGGAAACACACAGAATAAATAAACAAGGTGATCATGGGAAATGGAAACAATGAGGAACCAGCTGACACAAATGTACATAATGGCACAACAGGGGAAGTGAGGCTAAACCAAGAAACACGGGACCTTTCAAAGTGAAACCGAAACATGGAGACTAGACATGACAACACAAGCTTAGCATAACTAAAACACGTGACAGACTAGACAAGAACCCAAACACAGAAACCAAGAAGACAATGATAAAAAATGGCTGACTTTAACCTCAACTAAAAGTTAAATAGTTAAATAAGAATAACACATAACCCAACAATCATATGACCTCCTATGAGCAAGCACTTTAGTGACAGTAGGAAAGAAAAACTGTGACTAGTTGAGAGGTGAGAGAAGGAGGAAAGGACAAAGACATGCTGTGGAAGAGAGCCAGAGATCAATATCAAGTATGATTCAATGCAGAGAGGTCTATTAACACATAGTGAGTGAGTGAGACAGGTGACTGAAGAAGAAATACTTGATGCATCTTGAAAATCCCCGGCAGCCTACGTCTATTGCAGCATAACTAAGGGAGGATTCAGGGTCACCTGGTCCAGCCCTAACTATATGCTTTAGCAAAGAGGAAAGTTTTAAGTCTAATGTTGAAAGTAGAGATAGTGTCTGTCTCCTGAATCCAAACTGGAAGCTGGTTCCACAGAAGAGGAGCCTGAAAACTGAAGGCTCTCCCTCCCAAAAAGGGGAACTGATCCATTTCTAGTTCCTAAAACCTGTCACAATTCCTTGTTTTGTAAAGTTTAGATGTCAAAAACATGTGACAGAAGAGAAATATCCATTGCAATGTCACAGTACTAGAGTGGCAACGAGGTTATATCTGGTCTTTAAATCTGCTGAAGTAAAGACTTTAAAGCAAACAGGTGACAGGATCAACAGAAGAGACTCAGCCTCTGGGCGGAGCCAAGACAGGGAAGAAGACACTGTCCGTCTCCTCTTCACCTGCAGGACAGGAGGACGATAGAGAAGGAAAAGAAGAGAGAAAAAAACGCACATCACTACTACTACTTTGCGCTACGGTAGACTCAACTAAAGAGAAAGAGAAAGAAACGCTGGCCTCTCTGGACCATCGCAAGAACAAGCTAACTGATTACTGGTATCACACTAAGAGACTTTCAGCCTTCTTTAAAAACATCAGATTTTAAGTTCAGGGATTTTGTAATTGTTGAAGAATACCACCATTTTTTTTTGACATTTATTACACTTTAAACGAAGGAGCAATGTCTGCTGTAACGTCTGCATTTATCTGCTGGACTTTACTGTCTGTCTGCCTCTCGTTTGTCTCTGCAGGTGAGATTAGATTTCAGATTTATAAATTATTAACACTCTTCAAGGATTCTGTTCATTGTTTTAAAGGTGTGTTTAACTGGGCTGTATGACCTGCCACATCTGCCGAGAGTTAAAGCTTAAGGACTGATCTGAGGTCTGTTTCTTTTCCAAACATTTCTGTTAAACCAGAAATGTGGGAGGAGGAGAGCTGCGTCATTTAGCTTGTGAACACTCTGTTTACCTCAGCTTGTCCTGTCTTCCTGCTACACCTGCTTCATTTCCTCAAACCCACAGTTCATTCCTAAGTTCACATCAAAACAAATCTGGTTTTTCCTACTCTGCACAAGTTTGTGTTATTACAAAGATAACAAGTGAGGCTGAACCAGCAGTTAGTCATTAGTGGGCTGGTACAGTAAACTGTTGGCAAAAAAATAAATCTTCAATTAAAAGCTAATCATTGGGAAAAAAAATCTTTACTTTTAAACTAGGTCGAAAAACCTAAAACCTCAGCGATAAAATTGATCAATCAATCAATCAATCAATCAATCAATCTTTATTTATAAAGCACTTTTCATACAGAGAAAATGTAGCACAAAGTGCTTTACATAGTTAAAAGCAGCCCACCCCACCCTCCAACTCACTCCCCACACTCTCAATACACATATATCCCCCCACCCACACACACATACACACACGCGCACACTTAAAGAGTAAAAATTGGGCTGGGCTCAATTGATGGAGGTAGTACACTTCCTCTGTTAACTCTGGCTTCTTGCTTTAGGCCCAGTGAGTGCTAAAATTTAAATAAGGTGTTTGACTCATCATTTGACTTTTCTTCCGCACAAAATCGATCAATTGAACACTCCTGACACCAAACACAGGAACGGATGATTGATCACGCAGTGCTGCACATGAAAGCAATTTGAATTTTGGAGCAACATTAAACACTGGTTTCAAATCTAAAACTATCCTATTGGCTGATGAACATAGGCATGATAATTATGCTACTTTGTATTCTGATTGAAGAAAAGTTTATTTAGGTGACTGAATATTGTTAATATCAAATGTCTACAAAAAATTTGACTAACTTCAGAATATGCCTTCTGTCACTTCCACAGCAGAGGTCTAAAAAAAAGCTAATGAAGACCAAGCATAACAGTGTATTTATAGACTAAATAATAAGTAATTATGAAAACAGTGGTGCTGTAACTACAGTAGCCCTTCATTAAGTGAGTTCACACAATATTCCTTCACTAGACAGTCAGTCATTGACTGACTGTCTAGTGAAGGAATATTGTGGCCTTTTGTGGCCTTTTGTTGTGGGCAGTCTGAGGTACACCTGTGCACTACTCATGATGTCAGATCAGCATCCTGATGTGGCACACCTGTGAGGTGGGATGGATTATCTCAATATAGCAGATGTGCCCACTACCACACATTTGGACTGATTTGTGACCACTGTTTGGGAGGGATGGTTATATTGTGTATCTGGAATGAATTTTAGGTCTCTACGTCCATCCCATGGGGAATGGGAGCAGTAACAAAGGTGTTGCGTTTATATTTTTGTTGAGTGTATATTTGCATTCTGAGTGTCACCTTAACAACATTAATATTTTACTAGTTTCTTTGACACACTAATATGTAAAACAGATCCATTCATATTGATATTGATTCTAGTTACAGTGGGGCAAAAAAGTATTTAGTCAGCCACCGATTGTGCAAGTTCCCCCACTTAAAAGGATGACAGAGGTCAGTAATTTGCACCAGAGGTACACTTCAACTGTGAGAGACAGAATGTGAAAAAAAAATCCATGAATTCACATGGTAGGATTTGTAAAGAATTTATTCGTAAATTAGGGTGGAAAATAAGTATTTGGTCACCTCAAACAAGGAAAATCTCTGGCTCTCACAGACCTGTAACGTCTTCTGTAAGAAGCTTTTCTGTCCCCCACTCGTTACCTGTATGAATGGCACCTGTTTGAACTCATCATCTGTATAAAAGACACCTGTCCACAGCCTCAAACAGTCAGACTCCAAACTCCGCCATGGCCAAGACCAAAGAGCTTTCGAAGGACACCAGGAAAAGTATTGTAGACCTGCACCAGACTGGGAAGAGTGAATCTACAATAGGGAAGCAGCTTGGTGTGAAAAAATCAACTGTGGGAGAAATCATCAGAAAATGGAAGACATACAAGACCACTGATAATCTCCCTCGATCTGGGGCTCCACGCAAGATCTCATCCCGTGGGGTCAAAATGATCATGAGAACGGTGAGCAAAGATCCCAGAACCACACGGGGGGACCTGGTGAATGACCTGCAGAGAGCTGGGACCAAAGTAACAAAGGTCACCATCAGTAACACACTACAACGGCAGGGAATCAAATCCCGCAGTGCCAGACGTGTTCCGCTGCTGAAGCCAGTGCATGTCCAGGCCCGTCTGAAGTTTGCCAGAGAGCACATGGATGATACAGCAGAGGATTGGGAGAATGTCATGTGGTCAGATGAAATCAAAGTAGAACTTTTTGGTATAAACTCAACTCGTCGTGTTTGGAGGAAGAAGAATACTGAGTTGCATCCCAAGAACACCATACCTACTGTGAAGCATGGGGGTGGAAACATCATGCTATGGGGCTGTTTTTCTGCCAAGGGGACAGGACGACTGATCCGTGTTAAGGACAGAATGAATGGGGCCATGTATCGTGAGATTTTGAGCCAAAACCTCCTTCCATCAGTGAGAACTTTGAAGATGAAACGAGGCTGGGTCTTCCAACATGACAATGATCCAAAACACACCGCCCGGGCAACAAAGGAGTGGCTCCGTAAGAAGCATTTGAAAGTCCTGGAGTGGCCTAGCCAGTCTCCAGACCTCAACCCCATAGAAAATCTGTGGCGGGAGTTGAAAGTCCGTGTTGCTCGGCGAAAGCCCCAAAACATCACTGCTCTCGAGAAGATCTGCATGGAGGAATGGGCCATAATACCAGCTACTGTGTGTGCAAACCTGGTAAAGACCTATAGTAAACGTTTGACCTCTGTTATTGCCAACAAAGGTTATGTTACAAAGTATTGAGTTGTATTTTTGTTATTGACCAAATACTTATTTTCCACCCTAATTTACGAATAAATTCTTTACAAATGCTACCATGTGGATTCATGGATTTTTTTTTTTTCACATTCTGTCTCTCACAGTTGAAGTGTACCTCTGGTGCAAATTACTGACCTCTGTCATCATTTTAAGTGGGGGAACTTGCACAATCGGTGGCTGACTAAATACTTTTTTGCCCCACTGTATATGGGATCACTACAGGTTTTGGCTTAGGCAGCAGTTGTCCTTTCCTGGATTAGCTGGAGCTTTCTTTTGGCGCCTTCCCAGCTGTGACAAACGTCCAGCTGGGATAACCACATTTACTCAGGGCCTTCTTGATGTGCTGTTCTTCTGCAAACCTGGCCGCTGTGTCTGTGGGGATGGTGTTCGCTCTGTGCTGTAGCATCCTGATGACACCCAGTTTAAGCTCCAGTGGATGATGAGAGTCAAACCTTAGATAAGGATCCGTATGTGTAGGTTTACGGTACACGTCAGCTTTTAGATGTCCCCCATTAGTGATGGAAATCTCACAGTCTAAGAAGGCTAACCTGCCACTTTTAATATCCTCCCTGGTGAATTTGATGTGTCGGTCCACCGAGTTAATGTGATCCATGAAATGTAGTACGTCCTGAGATTTGATTTTCACCCAGGTGTCATCCACATACCTGAACCAATGGTTTGGTGGTGTTCCAGGGTAGGATAACAAAGCCCTCTTCTCCACTTGTTCCATGTACAAATTGGCTGCGATGGGTGAAACTAGGGAGCCCACGGCACACCCACGTTTCTGCCTGTAGAACCGACCCTTGTATGTGAAGTAGGTGGAATGAAGACACAGTTCCAAAAGCAAACATACTTGGTCGATGCTGAGAGTGGTACTGTTGCTGATGTTGGGGTTATCCTGTAATCTCTTACGGACTACCTCCAACGCATCTGTGACTGGGATGCAAGTTAAGACGTCGTACGAGACCATGGCTTCATCTGCCACCATACACCACGTTTCAGATTATTATGCAAATCATATTTTTCTCTTATTTTCCTAAATATTCGATTTAAATGACAGTCGGCATAATTTTCGAGTCACCAACCAATAGAGTATAATTCAAATGTTACTGAACAAACCTCCCAATGAAAACTGTTTTTTAAAAATAAAAAACATAAATTGCACTGTTCCAAATTATTACATACACAGCGTTTCAAAGATTTTATAGGTTGTAGAGAATTGAAAATGGTCATTTGTTGAATGTGCAGCATTAGTAGCTCAATTTTACTGAAATCAAAAGCTATTTCAATCAAAAACATCTTAACAGGTCAAGTTACATATTAACATAGGACCCCTTATTTGATAGCAGTTTTACAATTCTTGCATCCATGGAACTTGTAAGTTTGTGGAAAGTTTATACTTGAATGTCTTTGCAGGATGTCAAAATAGCCTCCCAGAGCTGCTGTTTGAATGTGAACTGCCTCCCACCCTTATATTTTTTTATGCTTGAGGATGCTCCATAGGTTCTCAATATTATTGAGGTCAGGGAAGAATGGGGGCCACACCATAAGTTTCTCTCCTTTTAGGCCAATAGCAGCCAGTGATGCAGAGGTGTTCTTGGAGCATGAGATGGTGCATTGTCTTGCATGAAGATGGTTGTGTTGCAGAAGGCACAGTTCTTTTCTTTCTGCCATGGAAGAAAGTGGTCAATCAGAAACTCCACATACTTTGCAGAGGTCATTTTCACCCCTTCAGGGACCCTAAAAGGGCCTACCAGCTCTCTCCCCGTGATTCCAGCTCAAAACATGACTCCAGCTCCTCCTTGCTGACAACTCAGCATTGTTGGGACATGGTGACTGTCCACCAGCCATCCACCACTGCATTCATCTGGACCATCTGTGGTCGCAAATTTTGAAGCCATCATGATAACCTTCTCCCACCAACGATGTGGAGATCCAACCTCTTTAGATCCAATTAAAATCAAGACACTCAAAAAGATGCTCCGTAAAAGAGTAGAATTCTTGGAACAGAGTTTAATACACTGACTCATATGAACAGCAGGAAAAATACATACAGACATTTAGCAAGAGAATTACATAGCAGAAAGCAAGCAAAGCAAAACCCCGGGGTATACAGCCTAAAGCACAGACAGCAGAGCAACACAGAGACGGACAGGAAGCAGCAGCAGGAGGAAAAAAAGAGCTGGGGGTGTCCTCTGGTCCCCTAATATATAGGGATCAGTATCCCCGCCCCCTGCTGCTGGGTAACTTTCCCACCCATCCAAACACAGCTGCAGGGGTCAGGTAGCGGCCAAGGTCCTGGCCAAAGGCCAGCCAGGACTCTGACTACCCCTTGCTCTGGCTTATCACAATAGGTCATGACACAGTCAAACATCACACATTAATCCTAATTATTAAATCTTATACAGCAAGTGGCACAATCTTATAACATATAATCTTATAACTACATGGGTTACATGCTTTCTCATTAATAAAAAGAGTGGGTTCAAAGTGTGTGTGTGTGTGTGTGTGTGTGTGTGTGTGTGTGTGTGTGTGTGTGTGTGTGTGTGTGTGTGTGTGATTATATCGTATGATATTTTATCGTGATGTGTTCAGAATCTCTATTACAATGTTACTATTTTGGTTGTGCTGCGTGAAAAATGTTGAGTGTGTATTGGAGGAGGTTAGTTACCGGAGCTGGAGAGTGAGTTATTCAGGCGAACTCCCAACAGTATTAACTGCCCTGTTACTGTAAAACCTTAATAAACCTCGGTGAAGCAAAATGTCTTGTGCTTAAGACTCTATGTTAAAGTTAAAATATATATGTTCAGTGCACCCTAATTTACACTGAAGTAAAATAGGCCACATATCTCTTGGCCAGTTCAGAGCAGTAGCTACCTTTTCAAAAGCGTTGAAATATAAATCTACCTCAGTCTCACGAAAGGTAGGTACTAGAGCAATATTTTTGCTAACATCAAAACTTTTTGGGGAGACTTTTGGGGTTTCTTTCGTGGCATCTGTTTTCTGCCTTGATGACACCTTCAGTGCTTCTACTTCAAGCTGCTTTAACCTGATTTCCTTTTCAGCTTCTATCTCAAGCTTACGGATCTGGAGCCGAAGTTCATAATCTGCTTTACGCACCTTATCCTTCTCCTGTGCCTCCAACTGTAAACGTAATAAGCGAACCTTAAGCTTTGCATCACTGCCAGATGTCTGGGATTCTGGAGTGAAAGGCTTAAAGCGAGGCAGAGTTTGGGGGAGCCATATCTGATTTAACTTGGGCACCCGGAGGTGTAGCAAGTAGAGCTTGCTCTTTAGTTCTCTCTGGAGAAGCTGGATTAGCAGAGGCTCCAGGGGAAGCTAAGGAGTCCTGAGAAGGTACCTCAGTTGTAGCAGGGCTAATTAAGATACCCAACTCGATTAACCCCTCCAACAAAGCCTGCTTAATGTCCTTCTTCACTCCATACTTTGGTACGGAAAGTTTATACTGGGCAGCAATACTTAACAAGTCATCTTTGTGACACAAATCAATTTTTTCAACGCTAGGTTGATTAACAAAATCAAGCAGGTCAAAACTCATCTTCAACCGCAACCATGAAATGTCACGGACCACTTTCATTAATTTAAGTTGTCCACAGCATAAAAAGATCCCGGATGAGCCCCCACTTGTGTTACGTCCCCTCCACCATGGTGGTGGCAAAGGCAGGAAGGAGACAGCAACACCAGACAATCAATGAAGGAGGAGGACAACAGGACAGTTAAGAATCAGGCAGGATTTATTGGAATCTATAAGAAAAAAGGTGGGGGAGGAGGACTGGGCGGTTGAGCCAAATCAAAGAAAGTAATAAAACAAAAAGAGGTCGAGAGCTCCCAGGGCCTAACTAAAAGAAAAATGCAAAACAAAAGGCCTACCTAGCTGCTCAACAAAAGGTCAGTGAAAACATACAAAAGTGGCATCAACCGCATAACCTAGTGTGTCTAACAGTTTAAAACCTTGTGTCGAGTAATGGAGGGGGCGTTTCCGCGATGCGCGTATCGAGGCTTGCTTCATTTATGGGAGGAGCTGAAAATGATGACGTCTGAAGCCTCGCTTCCCGGCTGTACCACGTGACTGGTTCATGAAGTTGTTCGAATTTGCCGCGAGCTATGACAGAGATATAAACCCCTCAGACTTCATTCAAAATGTGAGTGTTTGATGCAGAGTTGCGGTTAGTGAGAGTTTGGAGACAGTTTGGAGGTTTATGAGAGTGAGGAGAGAAAGTCAGGAGAGAATGGAGCCGGCTAAGAAGAGGAGGATGTCCTCCCCTGTGTGGGAACATTTTGATTTTATTCCTCCCAACAAGGTATGTAAATTTCTACAGAAGATGTATTTTCATAATACTGATGGTGCAATACAATTTATGTTAAGCTGTCTTTACTTTTGTACAAGGTGAAGTGTTTGCTATGTGCCAGGGAGCTGGGATATAACAACAACACCTCATCCATGCTTAGGCACTACAGAGCTTTGCATGAGAATAAGGGGAACACTGATTGTGGAGCAAGACCAGGTGAGCCATCAAATGCAATGATAATATAGCATGCAGTAATGTTACTAAATGATATAACAATATTATACAACTGTTATAATTAAGTGTGTGATATTTAGGGCCCGAGCACTGAGAGTGCGAAGGCCCTATTGTATCTGCTCCGTTTCTTATTATTATTAGGGCCCGAGCACCGAGAGTGCGAAGGCCCTATTGTATCTGCTCCGTTTCTTATTATTATTATTATTAGGGCCCGAGCACCGAGAGTGCGAAGGCCCTATTGTATCTGCTCCGTTTCTTATTATTATTATTATTATTATTATTATTAGGGCCCGAGCACCGAGAGTGCGAAGGCCCTATTGTATCTGCTCCGTTTCTTATTAGGGCCCGAGCACCGAGAGTGCGAAGGCCCTATTGTATCTGCTCCGTTTCTTATTATTATTAGGGCCCGAGCACCGAGAGTGCGAAGGCCCTATTGTATCTGCTCCGTTTCTTATTAGGGCCCGAGCACCGAGAGTGCGAAGGCCCTATTGTATCTGCTCCGTTTCTTATTATTATTAGGGCCCGAGCACCGAGAGTGCGAAGGCCCTATTGTATCTGCTCCGTTTCTTATTATTAGGGCCCGAGCACCGAGAGTGCGAAGGCCCTATTGTATCTGCTCCGTTTCTTATTATTATTATTATTATTATTATTAGGGCCCGAGCACTGAGAGTGCGAAGGCCCTATTGTATCTGCTCCGTTTCTTATTAGGGCCCGAGCACCGAGAGTGCGAAGGCCCTATTGTATCTGCTCCGTTTCTTATTATTAGGGCCCGAGCACCGAGAGTGCGAAGGCCCTATTGTATCTGCTCCGTTTCTTATTATTATTATTATTATTATTATTCAGGCAAAACAAGGGCCTTTTTGAGGGCCTAAACATGCTCAAAAACTCATGAAATTTTGCACACATGCCAGGTCTGGTGAAAAATTTTGTATTTTAATGGTTTTACATATGAGCACTGGGAAATGGCTCTACAGCGCCACCTATGCCTTGTTAAATGCAGCCCTACGACCACATCGTTTCAGCTACATGTATGAAATTTGGCACACATGTGTATCATGCCGAGTCGAACAAAAAAGTCTGTGGGCCCATTGATGCAAACCCAACAGGAAGTCCGCCATTTGGAAGAGAAGGTGACATTTTGGCTCTAATTTTGCCATTTCCATGCCTCGAACTTTTGCGAACTCCTCCTTGGGATTTGGTTGTATAAGCTTCATCTTTGGTCAGTGTCAACTACACACCTGGGCCATGTTAAATTGCGGAGCTTTTGAGTTTTCACAATACTATGAGGCCGTGGCGCCATGGCGAATTTCGATGACTCGCCATGAAAATCTTATTGCCTCTCATTTTGTCATACATTTTCTGACCTTGACCAAAGTGAACACATATGATAAGGCTCCACCCCTGAACATATTTCACCTGCCATATTTGACACCAGGGACAGCGCCACCTAGTGGGAACAGGAAATGTCATGTTTTACACTTTGGGGTACAGTATAGTGATGGGTGACAC